>NW_006921532.1:8202925-8433367 GCF_000340215.1 Pseudocercospora fijiensis CIRAD86
AGAATACGAAGAAGGCTAAGAGCTTATAATGCCTATAATATTACTACTAAGCCTAGGAACAATGCTACCCCTAGGGTACTATTAGCTAACTAATTAGAGGCAAGCAATTGTTAGTAATAAAGGATAATAAGACTATACTAGGCGCGCTACGACGCGTTAATTAATTAATCGTATACTCTTTTAAGGGCTCTACCTCTTTACTAATACGCCCTATAAGGCCCTTCTCCTAGTATTTAGGTCCCCCTCTTATTCCTTTATTCTATTAAGGCCTAAGGCCTAGGCGGTCGATAGAGGCGGCGCGCGCGCGCGTAGGCGAATAGTATTAGTAATAATAATAGTAACGACGGCGTTACGCTTATACTAAAGGGCGATACGGCCGGCGCGGCTATATTAGTAACGGTATTGCGGAGTGTATTATTAGTTAAAGAAGGAAATTAGAAGAAGGTAAAGCTAGCGCTAAGACGACTAGCGCCGCTATTATTAATATTACTTACTATTATTACTACGCCTACGGATACAACCTTACCTATACTACGAGCCTAAGGCACCTTTAATTAAAACTTTAATTAAAACTTTAAGGCTAAGTCAAAATATTAAGGCTTAAAAGATTAAGTAGTTTAATAGACTAACTAACTAAGGGCAAAACTATAGAGCTAAGCTAGCCGGGGTCGATCTTGCGGATAATAGGTTACTCCTCGATCTTTCCGACTTTTTAAGCGAGGCGAACCTCTACTACTACACTTATAATAGCCTTTACCTATAGAAACTAGACGAGCTGTGTTTTTTTAAAAAGATAAGATAAGATTAATACTTAAAGGCTACTAAACCTAGCTAATTAGGGCTAGCGAAACTACGAATAATAAGAACAATAACCCTCGGAAGCGGACAAACCCTCGGAAGCGGACATTGCTAGGTCTTTTAAGAGTAGACGCAAAGAACTTAGTACGACATTACTTAAAACGGAGGCAGGGCTATAATACCTCGTACGTCTACCTATTATAGTAGGGAAGACGCGCTCGTATTATAATTAGTCGAAGGCCCTTAATTCTTATAGATATATACTACTTTATAGATTGTTATATATAAGGATAGCATAGTTAGAGTTAGACATTGTATTAGAGGTAAGGTTTAATATAGTTACATAATTAGGTAGTTAAGTGTTCAATTTAGCGCGGACTAAGCAGCTTATTAAACTTGCTAAGTTAGCGGTAATAGAGGTCGTAGAACATAGACAGGCTACGAGGGCGCGGCCTTTAGAAGGGAAGCGTATATTAGGGCCGAAGAGGCTATACGTAATTAGTATATAACTAGGCTAAGTAAAGCTAGGGTCTTAGTGCCTTAGGTAGGGCTTAGCGCTTAGTAATAGGCTAACTTGCCTGCCTTCCTCCCTCTCCTTCTAGCTCCTTATCGAATACTACTCGTACCTACTACTACCCTATCTACCTACTAATATACCCTTCTTATAATTAATAGCGAAGGTCTAGGTAATAGAGATAGCCGTAATTAACTTGCTAGAGTAGTTAGTAGCGGTATAGATAATAATAGAGAGGCGTATTTACTAGATCTAGTCGCTATATCGATAACTCTAGGTAGTAGGTAGGGGAAGGGGAGATAGCGACCTACGAAGGTATTACGGAAGGCTATAATAATCTCGATTCGCTAACAAATTAGTAGGATAGGAAGACGAGCGATCTACTACCTACCTTCGAGTCCTCTAGCCGCCTTATTACTATCCCTCCGAGTCCCTTACGAAGCCCGATTTCTATTCGAATTTTCTATCTAATAACGTTACCTTCTATACTATTATATACTATCTATATTATTCGTACAACCTTAACTATTATTAAGAGCTTATAATATATTACAATAGACATACTACTAGTAGTATAGAGCCTCCGAAGGTATTATTTAGTATACTATAGAGCGATCGATAGAAGGTTTAATATTATAGGGGAAGGTAGTTACTATCGCTAAGGCTACTATACCGCTTCTGTATCTACCTCCTTTAGCAATAGACTTATTGCATTACGACCTACGGCATTACAATCGATTGGCTATATATAATATAGTAGATACAGTGGATACAGGTAGTGAACCATCAGTTAGAAGTTGTTGTCGGAGGTGGACAGCGACACCTCCTGCTAAAGGTCTCTATTAGCTTACATGTAACCAGACTTGTCTCTCTGCAGGAGGATGCGCGGCAGGTACATCCACCTTTGCTTCGTGGCATTGAGTTCGTCTGCCTCTGCTAGTGAAGTAGCGATGTACTGTACCTACCTACCTCCACCTCTGCAGAGCTTCCCATTGAAGAGCTCCAATTCGCGGACATTTTTGGTTACCCTCGGTCAATGACGCCGACATCAGGCTAGCGACTACCTATCCACCTCGGATGGTGGTGCTTCCGTTTCAGGCTTGCCGTTCGGAGCTAAAGCGTGCAGTGGAGAAGGGAAAGTAGTGTGGAAAGAGTCATCAACAAGTGATTTGAGTGCCAAGATGCGACTCTTGGAGAAGGGAGCGACGTAGGATTCTCGACTGAGATGGAAGCGAACTGAATGAAGCACGGCCGGCACTGCTGTGCACCATGTAGCGACTACACTGGATCTGGAAAATATCTGCATCGCTAGCAAACCACGGCTCAATTGTACGTGAACTCGATAGCGGCAAAGACAACCGCGGTCTCGATATCAACTCCTGCACCAACCAACCCGCTATCGAATCATTTCGGATCGTGATTCCAATGCCGGGTGAGATGGGGAACTACATACATACAGTGGAAAGAATTGTCTAGCTGAGCTCATAAAAGACAATGCTACATCCGATTCGGAACTGCGGCCCTTTCTCCTGCTGATGTTATCAGATCGCTCGAGATTATTAAGGGTGGTGGCTGTAGTCGTTACACCGTGCATAGCAGCACCGTCTTTCATCAGAGTGGCAGACATCTCAGTACTCTCCAGGTAATATAATTGTTGACCCTTCTATACTTTCCTTTCTCTCCCGAGATATCTCCTCTAGAAGCATCAATCAACGGAAGTCGCCACGCCTCGAACGAACCAACAGACTACATGTATCCTGTGACACTTGCCGCCATCTGCGACGTAAACGCCTCGAGCACTCTATGCCTGCGAACGTCTTTTCGCCGTCGACACGGCGGTCACTGGCTTTCCACTCGATTGTCCTCAAATAACGACTGCGGTCTTGCCATATCATTTTCGACACAACGACTACCGTCTTGCGTCACATTTTTTTTCGAAAACTTCCCCAAGTAACCACACCCGTCTTGCTTCAATTCTTCGATGCAACGATGTGAGTCTTGCTTCACACTCTTCGAAGTAACGACGAAAGTCTTGCTTCAGCTTTTGCGGGTAACGAATTGCTTCACCCCATTGTCATCAGGCTACATTGCCTAATTGCAGAGTGGTGCGTCGCTTGAACGTCGGTTCGACCTCACTCGAACAAGAAGTACAGGTCATGATTCCGAGTTCTCGAATTTATATAACTGGTGTAGTAACTACAAGAGTGGAGTCGAAGTTGATATCAACACGAGCCAGCACTGCCCATCACTTGAGGCTGGCCCGCATCTGTAGTGATCGTTGTCCGAAATCGCGATGCTTGACGCCATGATCGCTTTCTAAATGCTAATGCTGTACATGTTTGATCACACATCCGCCGCAAAAAGAAGCCGATTTTGTTCTCCAGAACTCCGTCTATTATGCACAGAAGCTGGCAGTGAAGCGATATAGAGCTCGCTGGTTGAGGAGAGGCATCCCACGCATGAAGCGTAGTCCAGGAATTTAACGAAATCTCCATCGTAGTAGTAACCGAAACTGTATCGCTGGTTGGAAAGAAGAAGACACTGACTCAGCCGAATCAGAGCTCAGACATAATCTCTGGCGCTCTTCTGCATCTCGATAAACCTCCATCCTCTGGTCTCTGGGTTGTTCACCTCTTCCGGTATTCTCGTCACACCAATGGCATATGTGACTTGTTGGACCTTGTCCTCCATACCGGCAGCCAGCTCTCCACTTTTGGCGTTCCTGTATACGTGAATCTCTTGTGTTCGGCACATGAGGACGAATACCGGAATCTCACCAGGATCCAGCATTCGCGCGGAAAGGATATCAACACCTCTGATGTCAAGAATTTTGCCGTCAGACTTAAGGCCAGCCGTGGTGTACTGCTGCATGAGCGCGTGGTAGACCTGGAATTGAGCTGCCGATAGCCAAAGTTTGAGGGTCTCGACATCACCCTTAACATACGCCTCGAGGACTTCCGGTAGAATATATGTTCGCATCTCATTCAAGAAAGGTTCCAGTTGGAAGTTGGGGTCCATTTCTCGGAATTTCTTGATGACCATGGCAGTCTCGTTTTCCGCAAAGAAGCCTGCAATGCGATCCGATACGCTTCTCGCGGTGCTGATCAATGGATTTTCCGACTCGCGATATACAGCTCCCATACCGAAGACGCGTTGCATGACCTTGCTGTTGTCCTTGAAATCCTTCCAAGCCTCTTTCCATGCAGCATCCTTGTGCACTGTAACGTTGGTGCCCGCATTGGGGTCTTCCTCGAACACTTCAGACACTTTGTTTGGGTTGAATCCTCGCTTTGCATCCATCTCTTCACGTTTCCGCTTCCGCTCCTCCTTCTCGGTCCAACCACCATATCTTGAAGAAGCTCCATCGTCGATGGTGTCTTTCACGTCCTTGTATGCCTTGGTCTCTCTCACTGGCCGTGTTGCCTTTTCTACTCCACTTCCTACAGCAGAGGCACCTTTTCGAATCACCTTTGCGACTGGAGTGTCCCAGGTCCAGGCGGCACTCTTACCAATTGCACCGGCCGTTCCCATAATCACTTTGCCGGTAGTCGTACTCGCGGCCTCAGCAGCCTTTGTATATGCGCTTCGTGCCTTTTGCACATTTGGATTCTGGGTAAAATCGTGAATGGTACCACCGAGTTGCTTGGTACTCTCATTCCATTCCTTGCTGGCTTTAAACTCCGTCTGAAGAGTCTCGGTGAAGACTTGCCATGGTGTCTTGGTGCCGTGTGGTGGCGGAGGAGCCTTTTCCTTCTTCTCACCCTTCTGCTCTCCCTCGGCGCCAGCGCCCTCCTCGCCTTCAGTCTTCCCCTTTGCCTCTTCTCCTTCGGCGGCTTCCTTCTGCCGCTGAGCCCACTCCTTATCAGCCTGGGCCTTGAACTGGGCAAAGGCCTCGTCAGCAGCTGATCGCTCGGCGTCTGGCTTCTTTGCCTCTGGCTCCGGTTCGGCCTGGGATTGCGCTTTGGCTGCAGCGGGCTGTTCTTCTGCTTCTGCCTGCTGTCCACCCGCGGCTTTCTCCTTTGCGCGCTGCTCACGCATCTCTCGGAAGCTCACATGTCGTACAGAAGTAGCAGGCGATGACGATATAGTGGATGGCAAAAAATGTGATCGCAGCGCCAAGGGTAGTAATATGGCGGAAGTGCCATCTCGTCGCCGGCGTGCTGATGCTTCGCTATATTTTCTGAGCTGGCTTCCTATCCGTCGGTATGCAGCCGTGCGGCCATATTGTGATGGAGAAGGCGTTGCGGGAAGATTTCGTGAAAGAGCGCCTCCTGCTCGCGACGAGAGGGAGCGGATGGCGGTTGTGCTCATGCTCTATGCCGCTATGTATAACTACAATGAGAAGCAGGGAAAGGACGATGGGAGGCGACGCGAAGGCAGAAATGGCGGCGCATGTGCTTCCATCGAAGTCGCTCGCTCGGGAAAACAAGTCAAGCTGAAGCTTTCAGATTGGTCCCAGCTTCCACCGACATCGACTGCACGCTGCACTCCCGAATCTCTCCGCACCTCCGTCTCCGCATCGCATCGTATCCGCGCATCGCATCGCAGACACGCTGCCTGGACACATCGAGCCATTGTACCAGCACAACATCACGACCTATGGCCACCATCAAAGCGCCGCGAGCCTTTCTGAGCAGCTCTTTCATGTGCCATTCATGCCGCCAGCGACTCCTGCCGGCGACATCAACACGCGCCTTCTCTTCGACGCAAACACGACCCGCAGAAGAACCACTGGGCCGGCTAGGAGGCTTCCAAGCCAACAGCAGAGGCAGACCGAATCGCAACAATGACTCCTCCAGCATGCCAAGTCTATCAGAATTGCTCGATAAAGACGTCGACTCATTTGCCAATGCACATTTTGCGCATGAAATGACCAGTCCGGGCGAGAGGGAAAAGCCATACAGACTCCATGTCTATGCCACTAAGCACAACACACATCTCACTTTTGTACAGCCATCGAGACCAGCCTCACAAACGGCATCATCGAGTGTGTCAGGAACGTCGGCGAGCGCAAAGGATCAGAGCAAAATGGTGGATGTGCTTCTTTCTTTGAGTGCTGGCAACATTGGTTTCAGAAAGGCTGGGCGAGGAAGTTATGATGCAGCGTATCAGCTGGGCGCATTCGCTCTGAAGCAGATGCAAGAGAAAGGTATGCTGAGAGATCTGCATTCTTTGCAGGTGGTCATGCGAGGATATGGAGCTGGACGGGAAGCGATGACCAAGATCATTCTGGGAAGCGAAGGGAGATTCATCAGGAATAAGATCACAAGTGTGGTGGATGCGACGAGATTGAAGCAAGGTGGTCCCAGGAGCAAGAAACCAAGAAGATTAGGTTAGAGGAGAGTAGCTCCTCGATTTCTCTGCATTCAGCGTCATCATGAGCATCTTCGAAATACCAAATTTTGGCGATTCTCTGAAGGGAGTTCAGAGAGGACTGCATCGTTCTCAAAATGTCACAAGCCACCAAGCATTCTGGTCGAAAGGCATGATGCTCTGCCGCATGCTGGGATGGAAGGAAATCTAAATGTCATTGAGTGAGCGCCGACACATGCTCACATCAGCCAGCTCCGAAGCTCAAATGGACGAAGTAGCCATTGAATTGGGGAGAAGAGGCACGCATAGCGTCTGCCACGAGAGACGCTTGGCTGGTGTAGGAGAAAATGAGCGGCGATGCGAGATCCATCCTCATCGAGAAGCTTCCGCACGAGCGAGATATCCAAGATCGACCGACTTCGCGGTGGGACGCATAGTATGCATGTCTAGATGGAGTGCTCAGTACATTCGAAAGAGCAAAAGTACATGGTCTTGCTACGATTTGAACGTAGGTCTTCTGGATACATACTGTCGAAAGACAGAGAGGTAAACAACTGGTGGTAAGTGCTGGACCGAAGTCGCAGCTCGCGTGCGACCGCGACATGCTATCGAGCTTCCACCATCGCTCGGTAGCGTTATGCCTCCCGAACGCATTCAGTGTGGCTGGATTAAACAGTTGCTGATATTGACCAGATGTGCTAACCACTGCACCACAAGACCAGTTGATCAAGCTGTGGGGTGAGAGCATACTTAGAGGTCATGCTCCATGTAGCAAACAAGCGGCCACATGCAGCCTCCCGCTCTCACGCAGGACCTCTGCTCGGCAGCCTCAGCCTGTCTGGCAACGAGGATACGGGAACTTCCTGCAGGTTGCGGCCGAAAGCAGGGGCGACAGTAGCATCTATTGCACGGTAAAAGCTGACAATTGAGCTCACTCCTCAACATCGTCGAGCTCAATGGCAACGACGTTGCAATCAGCACATGCAAGCAAGACGAGAAAGTTCGAAGTTTATCTGTATCAACGCAAGTGAGCTCACATCTTTTTGGACTACATGTGACCATGATGACCATACTCTTTCTTCCACGAACTCATCAGACTCCACCGACCAAACCAATCCCCAATAACAGTAGAAGCGTTCCACGTCGTAGGACCATTCCGGTACTCATCCAAAATCCCACCAAAATAGGTCGTAGAAGGCCAACCATGGCCCAGACCTTTGACCTTGTAATGTACAACAACATCTTCCAAATCGTTGCAAGTCCAGGCATACCTCGTCACATTCCCACCATTCAGAATCTGGGTCTGATTGCTTTCAATCCCTGTCAACCCACCAACACCCTTCGCATCATCCTCACAACCATTCAGCTCTGCAATTTTGGCCAGATACACCGGGACGGGAAGAGTATTCGCCTGCGGTGAATTATCTCCACCATACGCAACAACCTTGTCAACATCCCCATGAATCTCCATATACGGAATTATCAAGCCATCGCGATCTTTCCCACAACCCGCACCATATAAAGGTTCAGTCAATTTGTCATCGGAATAGTATGCAGGAGCAACACCAGCCAGAGCCGCAAACCTCCCTCCGACAGTTCCATTGCAGAACAGTAATCCAGTCATTGAACCACCATTACTGAGACCCGTGGCATAAATTCGGTTCGTGTCGACGCAGAGTTTGGATTCCAGATCGTCGAGAACATCAGAGACGAATTGTACGTCGTTGATGTAAGAGGAATTCGGAGTTGTAGGGTCTCCGAGGAACTGGTTGCCGATGCCTTCGGGATAGACAGCAATTGCGTTAGGATTGATAGATGGAAGGGAGAATTGAGTATAATTCTCGATACTACTGGTTGGTTGGAATTGGCCGTTGAAAGTCAGGAGGAGTGGATGTGCGACATCATTTGAGGCAGCGTAATTGGCTGGGAGATGGATTCTGTATTGTCGCTTTTGCAGGGTGGCATTGGGCGAGGAGAGAGGAGAGTCCAAGGTGATGTTGATCGAAGCTGCGCCTGGGATGAGGTCTGAAGGAAGTGTGGAACCGCATCCTGAGCTCGGTGATGCTGGTGCATGGATTGAAGCTAGAATGTTCACGGCACTTGCGTATGCTGCTTGAGGGTAGGAGAAGAGCGAGCTCGCCTGCAAAGACATGGTGTCGCCTCACGCCAAAGTAGTAAGAGGTCCTGGTTACGCACGGCTGGTTTGGTGTCGCAATTGACTGAGGTGAGCGGGACCTATGAGGTCGACGAGATCAGGACCAGGGTGCCGCGTTGCGGAATCCGGTCACTTAAAAGCTGCGTTGTAGTCAAAGCCTCAGAGGCTCAGAACTGTATTTGGTGAGACATAACCTCTTTCGGTCCGGCAACTATTCGTTCGTTTCGATCCGGGGCATGGTTTTCGCTGCCGAATTCACGCCGGACCAGGTAGAGGGCTCGCGTAATAGTAAGAGGCCTGTCAAGCAAAACAGCATAGCACACCAGTGACACCACGCTGGCTGCAGCTGTAACGTTAGCATGACTGTGCAGTCAAGACAATTATAAAACAAAAAGCTATGCCGATGTTCAGCAACACGAGATGTACGCAAGCGCAGTCGCTCACAGAACGCTCTCCATTGATCCCCAGTCTGTGGCTGGATTCCTGGCTACTGTATTTTCTTGCCTTTCAGCTCTGGCGGTTGTCCCACTACCACACCTCGATATAGCGCATCTGCAACTCCTCTCTTGACTCCCTCGTGCAATCCAACAAGAGGCCTATACCCGAGTCGCTGTTTCGCCTTGTCGATGTTGTAGTACCTGGTCATGCAAGTGTATCTGACCTGCTGTCGCGTCAAGTTGGGTTTGCCGAGTCGGAAGATGAAGTATATCCACTCCATAAGAGTGGCAAGGAAAAGTCCAAGATCTTTAGAGAGACACCAGACCTGGTCTGGAGTAGTTCTGTCTCCAGCAGCAGCCCACAACACACGTGCAAAGTCGAAGAAGTAGACCGGCGCGTCATTGGTGATGAAGAAAGCCTCGCCGTCAACCTTCTCGTGGTCCAGAGGTGCTGCTAGGCCTTGTGCGGCGCGTTCGTGGGTGGCCAGAAGAGCAGCAGCCGCAAGATGGTGCGCATGAGCAACGTTGGTGATCTCGGTAAAGTCGAACAGATTCTCATTGGGGCCGATCTGTACTTTCGTCTGGCCTCGATAGTATGCGGACAGACCCGGAGGAATGAGCTGCACATCTCCAGTTCCAAACATAGCCGAAGGGCGTAATGCTGTCGTCAAGAAGGTGGGGAAAGCAGCCGTGCGATTCTGCGAGAGCACGAAAAGTTCGGCCTGAGCCTTCGTTGTGGTGTAGTACTCTGGCTGTTCCTTGCCCATGATCAAAGGATATCTCTCGTCAGCATTGACGAGATCGCTTTGGGTGTCATGAATAACACTGGCGGAAGAGGTGTAGACAAATGCCTTCACACCAGTCTCCTGCGCTGCTTTGACCAATGCCTTGGTACCCTCCACATTGACCTTGTATGTCAACTCCTGGTTCTTGCTTGCCGTCATGACTGGGCTGGCAGTGTGGATGACTGTGCTGAACTTTCTGGAGCGGAAAAACTTGAGCATGGCGTCAGGATCGGTGAGATCGCCAGCCTGGTAGTCGACGCCATTGACGGGATCCGCAGGCTGTTTGAGGTCGAGGACGGTGATCTTCTCGCACGCTTTCCGGGACGCAAGCAGCGACACAATGTGGTTGCCCAGGAATCCAGAGCCGCCCGTCACCAGAACATGTCCCAGACTCCTGATCTTCTGCTCGTGTGTAGCCATGTTTGCAGCACGAGTATTCTGCTTGCTCTTTAACAATCTTGCCTCCCTCCCTCTCCGTGAACGTTTTCCGACTGAACAGACTCTCCTCTAGGCAATATTTGTCTGCTGACTGAAGCCCAAACCCACGGCGTTGGCGAAGAAACCCGTGGTGTATGCAAACGAACCGAAGCTTCAAGTCTGCACTCTCCACAAAATCGATCCGCGTTCCCTCGTATCTCGTATCAGGCAGGATTCAAGCGCATTTCTTGCCTGTTCCATTTCACTTTCCGTCATCACCCTTCACAACCGCCATCATGACCATACATCTTTATGCCGAGCATTTGGTCAACATCCGCGCGCTTTCCCTCCAGGCGGCTTTGTCCACAGTTTCCAACCAGCAGACGAGAGCGACGTTGTCTGCCGATGGCGACACACTGAGCCTTGAGCACGAAGGCGAAAGTGCAAGCATCAGACTCCCATTCCAAGTGCCCGGCGCACATAGTGATGCGACACTGACTATCCCGGCGGCACCGACGAAGGACCTGAGCTTTCGTGTGTCACTGCAGGAAAATCCAGAATCCAATGGACTGCTCACAAACACCGCTATCGACAGCGAAAACGTGGTGCCATGGGCGGCCGATGCTCTGACAGCTGACACAGAGATACGATGTGTGCACTGCTCTTCTGTTCTTGTGCAGCGCCATTCGGTCGCAATATGGAAGAATCTGCCCTCAGAAAATTGGGCGGAGATGATGGACTTCTGGCACTGTCACAGGCCACATGTTCCTCACAGCCATGATCACGAAGCACCAGCCAAAGGTTATGGCGCTGACAGCACATTGAGAATACAATCGGGGCTGGGCTTAGTCGATCCTATCGATTTCGTATTGGCACCTGAAAATTGCTCATCGCTAAAGGTAGGTGTCTTCATGTCCCTCGTTATCCTTTTCCCTTCTACACATCCGGACCCAAAAGAACTGGCCCTTTCAGGCCGCAAGGTCGCAAGCTATGGAAGCGCTGGGATATGGCCGTCCGAGATCAAGCAGACGAAGCTGCGAAACGGCATCAGCCCACCGTGGTTGATCTGTTGACGCTCTTCTGTCGCCGTCCTGCTTTTCACCGTCACGTCTAGGAGCTCATGGGCCTGATGGGATTATCGCATGATACATACACGCGTGGGTATATAGTGCTCAGTATTAAACGCCTTGTACTGATTCCAATCCTTCCCAGATCTCCTCCATTGCCTCATCTGATCATGATGAAATCCTTCGATGTTCAACATGCAATACTATCGTCGGCCATGTGCACACGAGCGGAGGCTATAAGGTCCGAAAACAGCACCTCTCGCTGTCCTCCTCGCCATCGCACAGATCAGCCTCCTACCCACCCGAGAAATGGCTCGCTTGTCTACTCTTGGCAAGCATCGACACACAAGGCGTTCGCAAGTTTACTGTTCGAAGCTCAACCTCTGACCATATCGCCCTGAAGCTCTGGATTTTCACACCAGATATCAATGTGTCGTCGTCAACAACCACAGCAAGCGCGCCGATTCGTGCTGTTAAGATCTTCTGGCAAGACTGGACGCTCGCCTCAGACGATATAGGTGCCTTAAACCGACAGGCATTGATGGAAGGTGAACTCGAGCTACCACCACAGGAAATGGATCAGCTCCGTGACAAGCTCATGCAAAGTAAATCCATGCTACCCGAGCCAGCACGGAAATTCCAAGATTGGAATGTGGCTCTCCTGCCCCGCTTCAGACTCGATGAGCTGTGATACTGGCCATTAATCAGATCAGATCTTCAAAGTTTCAGACTAGAAAGCGACAGCATTTGAACAAAAAAGTCTACAGCATTATTGGGCCTCCTGCGCCCTGAAAGATGTTCCCAACGATTCCCGCCAGCGCAGCTAGCTCCGCTGCGACGCTCGTCTTGCTTTGAGAAGCTCCTTCCCGGCCTGCGCCACGTTCGACCTCCTCATCGCCTTCGCCACGTAGGCGTCGCTGATCCTGATTTGGCATGAGCGGAATATCGTCAGCAGAGCCTCTCCCGGACATTGACTCCAGATAGGCTTTGTGTAGCATTTCCTGTTCAGACGCAACTTGTTCGCGGAAGGACATGCTGGCTACCCGTTGCTTTGCCTTGTCAGTGCAAGACGGGACTCTGTCGAAGTATTTCTGGATATTTGCTGTCTCGAAATCGCCAGCTTTCACAGCTCGATTAACAGCGTTGACCGCATCCGCGAGGTTTTTTTCTCGATTGTCTGCCGCCATCTTTCTTATGTTCGCCTTCGGGGGCGTGACTGCCAGATTCGCACGGCGCACATTCCTCATGGCGGAATCGATCTCGATGGCAATCGGGCTTTTGGTTCTTTCCCTTTCCCGAGGCTCAACAACGGGCACATTTCGCAGTGAAGGATCAATCATTCGTTCAAGACCTTCCATACCCTCCAAGATTGCTGCTTCCTCGTCATCGTCATGCCTGGCAGCATCTCCAGGCGCCAAGTCAGAGGACAGACTGTAGTGAGGGCTCGCAATTCCTGCCAATGGGCTAGACAGCTTGAAGTTGGGAAGCAAAATGGCACTTCGATAGGGAAAATTCGCGAGCCGATCTTCATAATTCACCGCCGAGCCATCGCCGATGTCTTCCAAGCTCGCATCAGCAGGAAGGGCACCGCTGGCAAACGGATACCCAGCAGAAGCCGATTCAAGAGCCATCGCGCTGTCCTGCCTGAATAACTTTTGAAATCCTCTCTGAGTCTTCTTCCCAAAGTCTTCGATATTCCCCCATGTCTTACTGAGACTTCTGCTGGCTTTTCTCCCAGTATTGGCGACAGCGCTTACAGAGGCTCGTGTGATCCTCTCGACGCGTGCTTGCTCTCGCCACTCGTCCGATCTTCCTCCATCGTCAACGCCGGGGTTGCTTTCAGAAGCATCACTGCGCACTTCTCGACAAGTCACAGTCTGGCGTCGGTCAGGACTGGCACTCGGAGGCGGGTCTTGCCATCGAATGGTCGATCGTCGACGAAAATGACTTTGCAGACTTTTCCTCTTCTGCCGTTGTCGCTCAAAGTACCCTGGATTTGAATCCGAACCACTCTGGTCAACCGAACCGAGAGCAGCATCGGACTGCGGCTTTTGCTGTTTGCTGCGAAGGCTCAACTGGAAAAATTTCCCAAAAAGGGCGGAAGGTGTGGTGGCCTCGACTGATCCTGATTTCTCGTCTGGACTGAGCTCGGTAACTGTTCCCGCCTGAATGTCGACGTCTGGTGCGTTTGGGGCGCTCTGGAATGTACAAAGGACCTCGTCGGCCGCTCTTCGTGGGGACATTTCCATGCGTTGGTACGTGTCCTGTGGTGAGCCCATTCGGATAGCATTCTTTTCGACGATAGATGGAGGGAGAGCATGTCGATCGCGATGCGCGCGGATAGGATAGTCGAACATCGATTCTTGAAGATCGATAGCCGGAGCTACTGAGTAAATTGATGAGGCGTCGTCTCTCCGGGACTCTTCCAGCAAAGCTCTGGTCGAAGCATTTGGAGAAGCAGCATTGCTCTCAGCATCAAAGAGACCTCCTGCTATGTTCATGCTTCCACCAACGGTGCACCGTCGCATCGCGGTCTCCGCACTCAATCTGTCGCTCGCTCCCATCGCTGGATCATCGCTTCTTGTATTGTCGAAGAAAATTCGTCCATGCCGCTTCGATGTCAGATCGGCTTGATGTCGCGGTCCAGATTGACCTCTCGTAACGAGCGGAGGGAGAGCTCCATCCTCGAACTCGGACTGATGAGCCATCAGAGCTTGGCTAGATGAATTGGACATTGTCGTGCTGGCAAGGTCTTTGCGTCTGCACCTCTGCAATTTAGCAGTGCGTCTATCTGTGTATATCCGAGTGCTCTGCATCAATCGACATGGACGCGGGGATACGCCCATCGGGCGATCTTGGTGCAACTTGTCATTACTGCTGGTATTTTTCTCCGGTTCTGTGGAGAGTGCTGCTGACCATTCGAGCTTTTCCGCTTGGTCAACCACATACGGCTCCAGCACTGACTTGGGTAACAAATGAGAGGGACGGCAATACTAGAAGACTTACTCCACGGGATCGATTGCATTCGTAAGACTATGGCATCTTCGGCACACCCCTATCTCTCTTGTGAACGTTCCACGTTCGATGCATGCATGATCGAAAGTATACCATATGCTTTGCTTATATGCTTTGCTTACCACTGCTTCAGTGCAACCACAGCTTCCCACCCAGTGATGCGATCGTCGGTGACGGTCGTACCAACACATTCTGTCAAATAAGCTTCGTAGCTAGCTTGTGTGCCGTCTGCCAACGCAGTCTCCACCGATGCCTCACACTGCGTTTTCAGAAACCAGGCAGCGCTCGCAAAGCTCCATTTATCACTAGCATTGATGAGGGCAAGCACCTCAGCAGGACCTTGAGCTGCCGCAGCCGTCACTTTTGCAGTCGTGATGCTGTCGTCCTTGGCGTTGGCAGCGATCCACTCTGCGTACTTTTGATTGAATGCTGGTGACTGCATGTTGCGAGTCCCCTGCCCTGGCGTGCCTGGGGCTGGGAAGTGGTTGCGGTTGTACTTGAAATCACCGGTTTCGAAGAGGATAATGGAGACGAGCGCGGCTTGGGCGCCGAAGCTCGGGATTTTGAACTCGCGGAAGCTGAGGGCAATGTTGGGTGCTGCAACTTCAGCTGTCGCGCATTCTTCTGGATAGGTTGCGGCTTCGCAAGAGGTGGTGTTGGGCGCGATCTTGATCAGGTCGGCGGCAGATATGCAGGAGCGCTTCTGCGGTAGGGCGGTAATGGTTGAGGTCAGGCCAAGGAGGCCAAGGATGGTTGATGCGAGCATGTTGTTGCTGTCGTTCGGCTTGTGTTGCTCGGATGTTGCCAAACGTTGGTCGGTGTCGTCAGTCAAAGGTCCAGCCTTGACGAGAAGCAGAAGACGGCACTTCTTGTGGTGAGCTTTGGAAACAGTGAAGGGTGACAATGTGACAATGGAAACGCCTCGAGGCTCCGTGAAGTCAGTGAAGTGAGGAGATGTCTTGCATGATGTCCGAGTTGCGCCGCAATCTAATGAATGATGTGAAGGAATGTCAGGCTTACATACAGGAGTGGAAGTAGCAGTACAGGTCGCGAGTGGCTGCGTGAGGAGGAGGTTATTTATGTATGCAGATCAGCCTCTTCAGCTCTCGGTATGGAGACGGAGACGCGAGCGGTTCGGCCATGTCGAGCACCGGGGATGTGGATGTGTGGTGCCGTCAAGCAAACACAGGCGGATGGGCGTCAAATAGACGGGGACGTGCAATGTGAGAGTGCGAGTGCGAGTGCGCAGCTGCCGTTTCAAGCTTGTGAAGTCGCGACGAAGCAGAGGAGGAGCGTTAGCGTGCTGGGCTGGGGCTGTCTCGACAGCGACAAGGATGCCGGCGCCAATGGAGAATCGGCTCTCGCTTCGCTTCGCTTCGCTTGACCTGCGACAAGCCGATGATGCCGATCTCAGCATACGGAACGTGAGGTCTGTTCCTGCATGAAACAAGCGTGGAAGTCGCTGGACGTTCGGTGACCAAGTCCGGCGGCCGGGTGCTGCGGCACGTGTAGATGTTCCGTGTCCGCTCTACACCATTCGCGAATCGCAACCGCGCAGTGCTCGCACGGAGTGACGGAGTTCCGCTCGAACTGCCAGCGTGTCTCGAAATCGTCTTCACGCGGCCGTGTGAGTGGCATGCTGTCAGTCGACTCATCAGCCTGCAAGGCTTGCGGCACGGCACAGCACAGCACGTGTTTGTTCCTCCCGACCCGCCAGCCAATCGTCGGATTAAGCTCTCTCTCGTACTCGTCCCGCTAGACCGGTGAAAGCGGCATCCCGGGCAGAGCCTGAGGCGCGACTGGTTTGATCGCATCGCGACTCCGAAGGCAGAGACAGGAAGAGAGAGTGAGCCTTAGGCAGAGGTGGTGAGATCAGACAAATGCAGAGCCTTTCATCAGCGTCAGAGAAGCAGACACGCGCCCAGAAATTGCGACGTCGTTATAGAACTATTATAAACACGCCGGCCGGACCACGCACGCTAGTCGCAGGCTGTAGTTCTAGCAGGCAGCAGCGAGCTTACTGCGCCTCGCCTCGCCTCGCCTCGACATCACCTCCAACGATCGATTTCTTCTCACCAAACCCTCCCTCCCTCCCTCAGGCTGCAACATTGAGTGACTTTGCACGACTCCCAGCGGCCGCCATCATCGCCTCTCCACCTCCAACTTCTGCCGCCCGTTACTCATCAACACGCCTCTGCACACCCAGAAGCTCTCCGCGCGGCGCGTGTCACATCGACGAGGCCGCACCTCTGACTGTCAGCACTTTTGCTGCTAGCCTCGCAACTCTGCTGTAGCCGCTCCATTCCTTGGACGCTTACTGCGATTGCATCACAAGTTGTGAGTCACCTCCATATCCCCGTGCTTGCACACTCTAACTCTCTCCTAGGCCTGCCATCCATCCCACTACGCTACCGACTCACCAGTACTCCGGCCGCCAACATGTCCGCCGCCACGACTACCAATCCGCGTCGCCGCCCGGCTAGGGCCACTGATCCCGCGAATCTAATCGATGCTCTACAGAACATGTCGATCCGTAAAGGAGATACCTTCCATCCCAACACCAACACCAGCAAGAGCAGCTTCTGGGACCCACTAGAGTCTAGGTCCAAAGCGACGTCCATGCCGCTCCGCTCTACCACATCTCCAAAGTCTTTGGAAGATCTGCTTCTGGGCGCCGGCGAGCGTCAGGTTGCGTCCCTCCTCAATCGAGTCGACCAAGCCGTCGCTGCTAAATCCAAGACGGCTTTGGGCAATGTGCTGAGCGAGCCAGAGGTCTTGCCGTTGCCGACCTTCATGGTGAATGGAGCATCGTTGCCCGAGCGTGCCCAGAAGACTCGCATTCGACATCACAGCCATTCTTCTGACAGCGGCATTGGATCTTCAATCGCTGACTCTGAGGAGTCCGGCTCGACAGCCAAGCAATCCACCCGAACCGGTGAGCAAGCTTCCAGATCTATCCATGAATGCGCTAATGCAATTCGAGCAGTCCGCAGTGCCCCTGCTGGCACCACTCAGTCATTCAACGCCATCTCTGACGCCGCAGAGGAGCGTGGATTGAGCAAGTACGCTGCCGACCAAATCCACAAGCACATTATCAAGCCCATCCTCCAGGAGGAGTCACTCCAAGACTTCCATGATTTGATCAAAGACGTTCCTGCTCGGATTGGCAGCAAGGAGATCAAGACTCTCCGTGATCTCGAAAAGACCCTCATCTTCCTCGCACCGGTAAGTTCTCGCATCCGTCTTGATTCGGATTGCGCTTTTACTCATGGCTGTTCTGGCGTTCAGGATTATTCTGCGACTCCTTCGAAATATCTTCAGTTTTGCGAACGTACCATCCGCGTCCTCCACACCACTGTCACCACTCTTCACGAGTCCGACCAGCGCTCTGTGCCAAAAGACCGACCGTATACGCAAGGTTACTTTTTCGACTTGGTGGAGCAGGTGTGTTTTGGCTCTCAAATGCTGGAGGCCGCCCTGGTTATTGACCCTATCTCGCAGATCCGCCGCTACGCAACTATTCTGGCAGCAACTCGTGAAGCCGAGGCCAAGGGCAAGAAGCCCGAGAACGACGCAATGGATACTGCAGAGTACGTATCTTTCCCTTCCTATTGTTGCCAAGTGCCATTGTCGCGTTGGTGCCTAGCGAAATTCACTCAATGTGACAATAGCTCACAAGTGAACTTTGCTATTGCTCTGTCTCGGACCGTATAAGACCTCTCGTCTTTCACGCTTCTCGAGAACATTGCCAACCACAAAGCCATCGTCAACAGCCACCTGCCTTCAACCCTCAAACGTCAAAATGCAGCAGGTTGCTAACCCAGTTGCGAACAGGGATCCGCAGGTGAAACTGCATGCTGGAATGACTCACGGAAAGCCGGCTGAGCTTATTTACAACAATGCGAACGGCAAAGCTATATCACTCGCTGACGGCCGCACTGTCTCTGAGGAGGAACTCGTATCCTCGTCCATGAAGCGACCAGCAGAATATGTCGACGATGACGATGCCCTTCGCTCCATGGCGAGGCGCAAGAAGAACGCCAAGCCAGAGATTCATACTTGCGAACTCTGCTCGAAGGAGTTCAAGCGCCCGTGCGATCTCACGAAGCACGTCAAGACACATGAGCGTCCATGGAAGTGCCCTGAGATGGACTGCAAGTACCACGAGTATGGCTGGCCAACAGAGAAGGAGCGCGACCGCCACGTCAACGACAAGCACTCCTCTGCGCCATCACTCTACCACTGTCTCTTCAAGCCATGCCCTTACACTTCGAAGCGCGAGTCCAACTGCAAGCAACATATGGAGAAGGCACATGGCTGGAACTATGTGCGCTCCAAGAGCAATGGCAAGGGTCGTGCTTCTACCGTCACCCGTCTTCCCCAAGGCTCCGTTCCACCATCACCATCTTCGGCGATGCTGACCCCGCTGACACCCATCGCGCCGTCGCCATCGACGCACTCTTGGTCTGAGTCCTCGAGACGCGGTTCAATGGCGCCACCACCTACGGCTGGCCCAAGCAACTACAACACTCCATCGTGGGGCACACCAGCTCCCGACTTTGTCCAGCACTTCAACATGGACAATGTCCAATTCGATTTCAACGACATCCAGTCTTGGCCGACCTCAGCTTTCCCCATCACGCCTGCGATGAGCGAGGAGCGTCGCCCATCCACGAGCTTGTCGTCCAACTCTATGCAGTTCGATGGCAGCTCCTTTGACGATGCTTCCCCACATATGTTTACCTTCAACGACAACGACTTTACCTTCCCGGAGAACTTCCAGCAGTTCACACCGAACTCCAGTGTGGCAGGTCCAAGCTCTGGTGCACCACAAGCCTCACCCGGTGCCCATATGGATCAGACATTCACGGATGCCGCAATGATGGATGCCGGTTATGGTCCCACTGAGGATTTCACGCTCTTTGGCGGCAATTCGGGTCACGACACCCAGAGTGCTGACATGTTTCCCACCCTCGATCAGAGCAGCTGGGGACAGATGAGCTCTAACAACTATGGTTCTCACTTCGACAATGTCCCCGCTCTGCCGGCCGGCAACACCAACAGTGCTTTGGCAGAGCTCTTCCCTGAGCTTGTCGACAAGAACTAGCAAAGCCGCCAGTTATTGCAACCCGAAGCGCGGCGGGAGGACGTCAAGCTTTCACGAAACAGCATTACGACTTTATGGATTTTATGACAGTACGGTTTGAGTCTTTTCTATCGGCGATGGAACTGAATACTCCCGGAAATACGTGTACGAGAATGGCATGCACTGTGCTGCCTCTTTTTTACCTTGGTGATATGAGATGGAGGAGATACTACCAAGGCGTTGATTTATGGATGGACACTGCTCCTTCTCAGATTGTACCATAGATAGGCTGGACAGCTCGAAACAAGAATGGAGTCGACGCCAAGCAGGATTGCCTCAATAGCAAATGGGCCCATTTAAAGTCCCATATCAGCGTCCGAGCGCCTGACCCACCAAGAATAGGCTCAGCCTGCCGCAGCGGACTCGGTGAGATGTAGAAGTCCGCTCCGTAGTATGCGTGACTATAGAAAACGTGATCTCGCCGTCGCCGCGCGTCGCTGTTGCTAGGTCGACGGTATACAGGTTAGGGTAGTAGTAGTAGTAGTAGTAGTAGTGCGATTTCCGCTAGTATACTAAATATCGCGAACGAGAGGTCGTACGGTCGTAATTTAATAGATTTCGCACTATTTTAATAGATTTTGACGACCCTAGCATCTCTACTAATAGATACAGATTATATTACTAAAAATAAAGCTAAAGTTTGTTAGCAAAATAGCGGTATAGCGAAATTCGAGGTATTGTTAGCGATTATAGCTAATTGTCGCTATTTTAATAATATTAATATATATTAGAGAGCGGCGGTGTATAAGGTATACTACTATAGACCTATATCGCGCTCGTAGGCGCGTATTACTACCTATTTAACGCCGGTATTGTCGGTAGAGGTATAGAATAGCTACTAGTTACCTCCGCTACGGTAGAATTTAAAGGAAAACACGTAGAAAACGCGTCGATACCGCCTAGAACTGCTAGCGGCGCTTCTTTACTAAAATTTTAGTAAAAAGGCGCCGCTAGTATTCGCTCGGGTACGTGTTCACTTGAAGTGTGTGTGATGGTTGATTGAGTGTCTATGGAAGAAGCGAGAAGTCGCTAAATAGGGTGCCGCGTGTGCACGGACCTAGGCACATGCCTCAGGATTCAACTCACCCCCTCGTGCACATACAAGGCACGTTGGTGAATACAAAGTCGCTCAAATCAAACAAAGAGGTATCAGTCAATAGCCCAGGCTTCCTGCCCTTACAATGGCCATTCAGTTCAGTCAGCAACCCAGGCTTCTTGCCCTTAGATGGTTGTTCGGTTTCAGCAACCCAGGCTTCTTGCCCTTAGATGGTTGTTCAGTTAGTCAGTAGCCCAGGCATCTTGCCCTTAGATGGCCATTTAGTCAGTCCGCCGCACCCCCTGCATCCAGCAGGTTTGAGTGTTGATTGCGGTTTAGTCAGTAGCCACGACACCCCCTGCTTCTTGCAGGTAGGTGCTTAAAGCAGCCGTTCAGTCAGTAGCCACGACACCCCCTGCTTCTTGCAGGTGGGTGCTTAAAGCAGCCGTTCAGTTATGGTTCAGTCGTGTCAGGTTCAGTCGTATCAGGTTCAGTCGGTTCAGGTTCAGTCGGTTCAGGTTCAGTCGGTTCAGGTTCAGTCGGTTCAGGTTCAGTCGGTTCAGGTTCAGTCGGTTCAGGTTCAGTCGGTTCAGGTTCAGTCGGTTCAGGTTCAATCAGTTGATAGCTCAGGGGCCGGGTTATTGTAGGCAGAAGGTATAATGGCTATATTGGCCACTTGCTTGTTCAGCTTGTCTTGGTCCTTCTCCTGCAGTTTCTTGAACCATTCAGGTGCCAGTTCAGGGTTCTTCTTAAAGCAGGTCGGACTATGCTTCCTGTTGCAGTAGTCGCAGTACTGCTTCTTAGTCTTCTTCTTAGTCTTAGCTTTAGCCAAATTGGCAGGGACCATCGGGTCCAAAGTAAGCTGTCGGCGGCAATCGTCGCGTAGATTAGTGCAGGCCTTGTCGAATGTTATGTCCTTCAAATTGACAGTCTAGTAGTTGGCAAGTGTGAGTTTGCGAATGCCGCCAGTCGCGACAGTCGCAGTAGTCGAGTCGGAAACGGCCATCTTGGCTGTTTAGTTGCAGCGCTTAGCTGTTCAGTTGTCGGTCTTAGTCAGGTCTTGTTCGCACCCCCTGCTTTGCGCAGGAGGGTGTTCAGTCTTGATCAGGTCTGCGGTAGCAGTCGAGGGCTCATAACCACTTGAAGTGTGTGTGATGGTTGATTGAGTGTCTATAGAAGAAGCGAGAAGTCGCTAAATAGGGTGCCGCGTGTGCACGGACCTAGGCACATGCCTCAGGATTCAACTTGTTCTTGCTTTGCTTATTTTTCTACCTATTTCTTCGACTTCTTCGGCTTCTTACCGCTATTATTATTGTCTACGCTCTTACCTTTACGCTTCTTAGTTATCGCGTTAGTCGGCGGCGCCTTCGAAGGTAGATAATAAGTCGATAATAGGTCGGCTAGTAATAGCGCTTATAATAGTTGCGGTAGCTGTATTAGTATTAGAATCGCGTCCGGATACGTATTCTTAAAGTAAGTAAGAACAAGGTTAGTAAAGCCCTTCCTAATATTATCGCCGCTATCGTAGAAGACTATTAGTATCTTAGAGATAATAACTTCGCGCTCCTTATCGTTCTCGTCTATACCTTATTAGTTATATAAGCGCTTAAGTTAGAAGATTAACTCGTACGCGTTAGTAAGTACTTCGCGTATATTTAGTCGATAGGTAGGCGCGTACGCCGCCGCCGCCTCGGTATCCTCGGTTTATACTACTATAGACTTAGAAGCGTCTTCTTCGTAGACCTCGAGAGCGCGTCCTACGAACATATTTACCTATTATTACTAGTATTAATCTTTAATAATAACGCGTCTAAGTATAATATAATAGTACTAGAGGTTAGCGCAAAGAACGCAATATTAGCGAAAGAATTTATAGTCGTAGGTAAGCGTACCTAGTAGTACCTACTACCTTACTCGATAACGGCTTCGGGTCGTAGTATACGGATTTGTCGAGAACGCGATTAATCTTAGTACTAATCTTGCGTTAAATAGGCTACGGCAGGCGTAGAAGCTATATTCGGAGCTCCTCGTCGTCGCCGCGCGCGAGTAGATATATATTTAATACCTATCGCTTGCCTACGATTTCCGAGCGAAGCTCTCGCAACTCGCCTTCCTATATCGTATAAATAGCGACGCCCTTTAGTAAGAAGTCCGCCGCTATTAGTAACTTATTGCCGTCTATTTTAATATATACGTAGAAGCTCTCGTTTATATTCGTATCCTTATATTGTCCAATAATAGTAGGTATATTATAGACGCGATAATAGTTAGCCTAAAGGCGAATATCGCTGCCGAAGTCTTGTACTAAATATATATAGTTAGAGTCGTAGTCGCTGTTTCGAGGGAGGCTATCGATAGCGGCTTAGAGTAATTCTTTCGCGCCTTCGAGCGAGTAGTAATAGACAACGGCGGCGCGAAGGTGTTTACGTATCTCTTAGCAGATCTTCGTACTAAAGCGTCTATCGATAGTGCGCTAAACGTGAATATAGTATAGTAGGTATATTGTCGTTAGAAACGCTATTCGGACTGCGCGTCGCTCGGCGGCCGAGTCGTCTATAAGGAGGAATTTAGGTATCTAAATACCGCCTGTCTACCTACTTATAGTGCGTAAAAACTCCGCTATAATATCGCCGTCGTTAGTAGGTAAAAGCATATATGCCGCTATACGAGAAATGCTATATTTATCCTTTACTATAATAGTATAAAGGAACTAACCTAGGTAATTAGTCTTATACGTCGCGTTTATAAACGCGATCGTGTAATAGGCTTTAAGTAGTTCTATACTAGTTTTGCTCGTATATACGACGCCGTAGGTAGTCTCTTTATTAATTTAGCGTACGGCTTCTATGTTTTCGGAAAATAGCCCTTTTATAATAATGTATTAGCAGTTGTTATAATAAAAAACTAGAATTAAAACAAACAAGAATCTAGCGAAATCTAAGATTTAGGGTTCGGGCTTGCTAAGGCGCGCTAGAAGCCGGACCGAGATATTGCCGTAGCTTCTAAAATTCTTAATTAGCTCGAAGCTAAGGCTCTACGGCGCTTCCGTTTTAAGCGAAGAACTTTAAAGTATAGAGATTCTTTACTATTCTAGCTTTTTTAGTCTTCTATTTAGTCTAATATCTTCCTTAGTCGAGGGGATAAGTTAGGCTAGATTCTAAGTCGATCTATTAGTTAATCGGAGTCTATAAGAAGGGTATGTTAGCAGGTAGATAGGGTGGTAGTAGGTACAGGTAGTATTCGATAGAGATCTAAGAGGAGAGGGAGGAAGGTAGGCTAGTTAGCCTAACGCTAAGCGCTAAGCCCTGCCTAAGGCATCGAGACCCTAGCTTCACTCGAGCCTAGTTATATGCTAATTACGTATAACCTCTTTAGTCCTAATATACGCTTCCCTTTTAAAGGCCGCGCCCTCGTAGCCGGTCTATATTCTATTCTCAACCTCTGTTGCTACTAACTTAGTAGGTTTAGCAAGCTTCTTAGTCCGCGCTAAATTGAATACGCAATTACCGATTATATAACTATATTAAACCTTACCTCTAATACAACACAATGTCTAACTCTAACTGCGCTATCCTTATATATAATAAAGTAATATATAACTATAAGAATTAGAGACTATCGACTAATTACAATACGAGCGCGTCTTCCCTACTATAATAGGTAGACGTACGAGGTATTGTAGCCCTACCTCCGTTCTAAGTAATGTCGTACCGAGTTCTTTGCGTCTACTCTTAAAAGACCTAGCAATATCCGCTTCCGAGGGTTTGTCCGTTCCGAGAGTTATTCTTATTGTTACGAGGGCCATTATTTACTTCCGTAGTTTTACTAGCCCTAATTAGTTAGGTTTGGTAGCCTTCAAGTATTAACTAATTATATCTTTTCAAAAAACTTAGTTCTTCTAGTTTCTATAGGTAAAGGCTATTATAAGTGCAGTAGTAGAGGTTCGCCTCGCTTAAAGGGTTAGATAGATCGAGGAGTAACCTATTATCCGCAAGATCGACCCCGGCTAGCTTAGCTCTATAGTTTTGCCCTTAGTTAGTCTATTAGTCGCTTAATCTTTTAGGCGGCTTAAAGTTTTAATCAAAGTTTTAATTAAAGGTGCCTTAGGCTCGTAGTATAGGTAAGGTTATATCCGTAGGTACAGTAATAATAGCAAGTAATATTAATAATAGCGGCGCTAGTCGTCTTAGCGCTAACTTTACCTTACTTTCGATTTCCTTCGTCGACTAATAACATACTCCGCAATACCGTTACTAATATAGCCGCGCCGGCTGTGTCGCCCTTTAGCGTAAGCGTAACGCCGTCGTTACTATTATTATTACCGATACTATTCGCCTACGCGCGCGCGCCGCCTCTATCGACCGCCTAGGCCTTAGGTCTTAATAGAATAAAGGAATAAGAGGGGGACTTAAATACTAGGAGAAGGGCCTTATAGGGCGCATTAGTAAAGAGGTAGAGCCCTTAAAAGAGCATGCGATTAATTAATTAACGCGTCGTAGCGCGCCTAGTATAGTCTTATTATCCTTTGTTGCTAACAATTGCTTGTTTCTAATTAGTTAGCTAATAGCACCCCGGGGGTAGTATTATTCCTAGGCGACATTATAGGCCCTTAGCCTTCTTCTTGTTCTTTATACTAGTCTAATACTTATCTAACAACTTAGTTATGTCCTTAAAGGAACCTTTAGCTTCCTATAAGTCCTATTTAGGTGAATAGCCTTGCTATCTCAATAGGTACTCCTTCTTGCCTTACCTAGTCCGGTGCTTTAGAATACGTTCTATAGACTATAGCTCTTTACTATCCGCTAGTATATCTTCGTGTTTAGTAGGGGCTTTATCCCCCTCGCGTAGGTAATATAGCTTAAGGAGGGATATATAGAAGGTGTTATAGATAGTGTAATAAGGAGGAAGCTATAACTAATAGGCCTATACGGAGGAGCCCTTAACTTCTCGAATGCGGAATAGACTAATGTATCTTAGTGCGAGCTTAGGCCTTGTTTTGCCGTTAGGTAATAGGTGCTTGCGGATGCGGAGGTTCTTAGTGCTTAGTATAACTATATCGCCTTGTTTAAAGGTCCTTAGCGTATAGTGTTTGTCGTAGTAGGTCTTTTAGTACTCTTAAGCCTTTGTTAACTTCTCGGCTATCTTAGTATAGATTTCTCGCATCTTCTAAACCCTCTTAATAGCCGCTAGTGTTTCGGGTACTTAACGCGCTTCCCTTTCCTTACGCTCGGCCTCGAGCGATAGGGGGTCTTATAGTATAGCAGCGTTCTGGCCTATTATAGCTATATAGGGTAAGACCTTAGTTAATGAATGCACACTATTATTGTATACGAATTCGGCTAGTTGTAGAAGGTTAACCTATCTATTAGGGTCTTTATTAATATAGCTACGCAGGTACTGCTATAGCGTAGCATTTTGCCTCTCTATTTAACCGTTAGTCTATAGATAGAAGGCTGTTAATAGCCGATGCTTTAGTCTTAGCTGTAGGTATAATTCGCTCTAATAGTGCGATGTGAATATCGAGCCCCTATCGGAGACTATCCCCTTAGGGGTCCCCTAATAGCTGTAGAAGATATTGTTCTATAGGGCTTTAGCTATATTAATAGTAGTCCAATCCTTTCGAGCAAGAATGTAACGAGCACCCTTAGTAAATCGGTCTATAATAACTAGTATAGCGTTAAAGACGTCTTTGCTTCCCCTTCGCTTAGTAGGGGGAAGACCTATAATAAAGTCTATTATAAGCTCTATAAAAGGCTTCTTTGGAACAGGGAGTAAAGACAACTCGCTAAATGGTAAGTGCTTTAGTGCTTTGACTCGCTAGTATACTGCATAGGTCTGTATATACTCCTTTATATACCGCTTACTATTTAGCTAGTAGTATGTGCGCGATAGTAACTCGTGCGACCTCTCTATACTATAGTAACTAGCGAGTTTACTATTATAGTGCCTCTTTAAAAGCTCTTGTCTAATCGATTGTTTAGCGGGGATATAGTATCTGCCTTTAAACTTTAAGTAACCTTTGTCGTCGATCGACTAACTATTACTCTTACTAGATCGAGTCGCCCGTCTACTTACAAGCCTATTAATACGCTCGACAGCAAAGGCGTCCCTCTGCTAAGCACGTAATAGCTCATCTATAAACGATTAACTATCCCTATTTGTAAGGTTATTTAATAGCACCCTCGCTATTAAACGAGGTACGTATTATATACATCTAATAGCACTAGTAGCCGGAACTACTATAACCTCTTCTATAGTGCTATCGCTATTACTATAGATAGCAATATCTTCAATCGAGTTATTATAGCTCGAGCGATCTACGTCCTTTCTAACGCATACTAGAAGAACGACGACTCCGCTATAGTATTTGTTGCCGCCGCGGAGTCCGGAAGTCCGCTTATCCTACGCTTGCTCGTTAACAATACGGGCTATAGCAATCTTATACTATAGGGTTAGAAATAAAGAATTAATGTATTAGGTCTCGCTATCGTAATTAGGTCGCCTCGATAGGCTATCGGCAGGGTTACTTATACCTAGCCGGTGTAATACATTAAAATTAAACCCGGCGAGGTAGACGGCCTATCTAGCCTGTCGACCTATAACCCTAGTAACCTTAGTAATGCTACGGAGGTTGTTATAGTCTATATAGACCTGTATTGTATATTAAGCCCTATCGAGGTAGTGCCTCTAATGCTTAAAGGCCTCGACAATAGCTAGGAGCTCTTGCTCGTAGGTCTCGTAGCGACGTTTAGCATTAATTATCTTCCTTAAGAAGAAGGCAATCGGGTACTAATAGGTGTTATTAGCCTATTGTAATATAATAGCTAATATAGCGAACTGTAAAGCGTTAGTCTCAATTCGGATCTGCTTACTTAGTACGAAATAGTACAATAAGGGGACTTTAGTAAATCGTTTCTTTAGGCCGTTAAAAGCGGCTTGTGTCTTGTTAGTCTATCTAAACTCCCTAGATAGATTGGCCTTAGTTTTAGTAAGCTTAGTTAATAGCATTACGTACCTCGAATAGCCCTTAATAAACCGGCGGTAGAAGTTAGCGAAACCGAGGAATAATTAAAGCTCTTTAATAGACGTAGGAACAGGCTATTTAGTAATTGTTTTGATCCGATTAGGATTAGCCTTAACACCCTCGGTTGATACGAGGAAGCTAAGGAAGGACACCTCTTTAGCAGCAAAGGTGCATTTAGAAGGCTTGCAATATAGGCTATAGGCTCGTAGGCGGTCGAGGACCTTACGTACTACAGCCTAGTGTTCTGCAATATTAGGTAAATATATATAAACTAGGATGTCATCTAGGTAAACTATACAGAGATAGTCTAATAGGCCTAAAAGGGCTCGATTAATGTAGGACTAGAATGTTGTAGGGGCATTAGCTAGGCTAAATAGCATAACTAAGTATTCGAAATAGCTATAGCAAGTACGGAAGGCTGTTTTCCATTCGTTACCCTTACGAATACAGATACGATAGTACGCATCCTTAATGTCTAGTATAGTGTAGTAGTAAGCCCTAGAAAGGCGATCGAGGGTCTTATTAATAAGAGGGAGTAGATAGCGGTCTTTAATAGTAACAGTATTAAGCCCGCGATAGTCGATATATAGGCGTAGGCTACTATCCTTCTTTAGCATAAACAGAATAGGTACACTAGCAGGGCTGTTACTATACCTAATTCGACTATTAGCTAGGTTTTCCTCTAGGTACTTACGTAATATAGCAAGCTCTCGCTTACTAAGGTTGTAGAGGGGACTAAAGGGAACCTCCTTGCCCTCTATAATATTAATCTTATAATCCGTCTCTTTGAATATAGGCAATATCGATGCTAGGTAGTGTTTAAATACATTAATGTAGGTCTCTCGGATAGGCTCTAGTATGCGAGCAAGCTAATTAGGATTATTAGGGGGCACAGGTTTATCGTTATTACTACCGAGCAGGTCGGTAGTCGGATTAGCTAAGGCAGGTATTAGGTTGCTAATAAACAGGACCCTAATATCGTTAGGGCACTCGCTAATATTAATGTGTTTAATGTCCTCTTTCCTAGCGATTCTAAATCGCTATTGTTAACTGCCTAAGTCTATAACTATAGCATAGTACTTAAGAATAGGGTTGCTAATAACAATGTCGGATAGGAGGCTATCTATATCTACCGCGTAGGTAGTGAAGTTTAGTAGGCGTTCATTTCCGAGGTCGTCTTTTAGAACTATAGGAATATAGTAGGCTCTATAGGTCAAGTGCCGAGCGTTATTAAACTAAGCAAGGGTTGGTAGGTTAGTCCTCGGCAGTTGTCGAAGGTCTAATTGCTTAGCTAGGCGATAGCTAATAAGGGCGCTAACTAAATTTCCGGGGTCTAGTATAACCTTTGCCTTATAGTTAGTATCGGGCCTAGATATAAGACAGGTACGTATAATAGCTAGTACAATGTCGATAGTCTTACGCCGTACAAGGCTAACAGTTAGTGCGGCGCTTACTCTTTTTTCGACTAATTAAAAGAGCCGACTAGGGTAGCATTAGCGGCTAAAAGGTGTTTCCTATACTTAGCGGAAGTACGGTTAATTCGGGCCTAGTCCTTAGGTTTGTCGCATTAGCCTAGTAGATAGCTAGTGCTATTACAATTAAAGCACTTCAATCCGGTCGGGAGATTGTTGCTATAGCTATTATTACTGCTATTGTTAGTCGAGCGGTTAGCATTATAGGGATACGAGCCCCTTCTACGGCTCCTATCGCAGCCTCCTCTATATAGCTAGCGGCTACGGCCTCTTCTACGGTTATTATTACTGTTCCTATTATTAGCATTGTTGTTATAGTAGGAACCTTAGTTTCCTCCGCGGCTACCGCGGTTGCTACGGTTAGTACTAGCTAGCCGGATCCTCGATTCTAGTCGTTATTAGAGCTAGACAGCTCGTTCGGCTGTTTCTACTTCGACTATAAATTAAATGCGTATTAGGTTAGCTTATTCGAATATACGGCGACGGTCCAATTCGAGGATAAGTTCCTATCTAAGTTTTAGGCGTATTTCCGAGATCTATATAGAATTAGTCTTAGGCGGAAGGTTATCCTCGAGGGTCTTTAAATAGGCTTTAAATAAGCGAGCCGATTAATTAGTCTTCTATTTAGCTCGAAGATACAGGTCCTAAGCATGTTGTTGCCTTAGTATAGGGTTTCTAAGGGTATCTAGTATAATAGTTTTATAGGTCTGCTACTAAATAGTAGTCTAGTCGTCGAGGGAGTCGAAATAGTTATCCTATATGCGCTTTAGATCGCTATTAATATACTATATAGCGTGTACGACTAAGGAATAGTCGTCTAGTAGCGCTCTTAGTGCATTGCGCTAGTTGAGTTTATAGTTACGAATGTAGTCGTTGTACTGCTTTCGACTAGAGCTATTAAACACGATATAGTCCTTAAGTTTAGCATCCTTCTTTTAGATAGGTAGTAAAGAAGGTCCCGCTATTAGTTTAGTTATCGGGGCTTCCTAAAGGCGACGGAGCTCGAGGAGATTATCCTTTAGCTATTATTCTTAACGTAGGGCAGTAAGCCTGTTTTAAGTAGCTTCTTAAAGTCTCCCTAATAGTTAAGGGCTAAAGGCTAGTTAGCTATATCGTCGATTGATAATATTATTAAGAATGTCGTTAATAGGCAACTCTAGGTCGTTACCTAGAACTATAGGTTCTTCTTTAGTAGGCTCTCTAGCAGGCTCTTTAGTAGGAGGCACTTTAGTAGGTGCTCTAGTAGGCACTTTAGTAGGCACTTTAGTAGGCACTATGCTACTAGTATTGTCGTTGCTAGCGCTACTAGCGGCGCCGCGATTGTTGTTTCGTAATAAGCTAGCTATTATAATAAGGGGTAGTACTAATAATATATTGTTAGCCCCTAAGGTGCGGATATAGCGGAATTAGCGAGTATCGGTCTAATATGCTTAACTTAGTGTAATAGGCCGTATAGAAGGCCTTGCTTAATAGTTGGTACGGTTGTTCTTAGTAGAATAGTACGTATAGGTCCCGTCCTTTAGGCGCAATATAGTTAAATCGATAGTTTTCGTAGCTATACCGCTAAAAGCTTAAAATAAGGACTATCTAGCTGCTGCCCTTAAAGGGTGGATCGAATACTATATAAGAAGGGTATATTAGCAGGTAGATAGGGTAGTAGTAGGTATAGGTAGTATTCGATAGAGATCTAAGAGGAGAGGGAGGAAGGCAGGCTAGTTAGCCTAACGCTAAGCGCTAAGCCCTACCTAAGGCATCGAGACCCTAGCTTTACTCGAGCCTAGTTATATACTAATTACGTATAACCTCTTTAGTCCTAACAGAGTCCGGATGCGCGGCCGCGACGGCCCGCATAGCTCTTCTTCTAACTCTACGTCTAACTTAATAATAACAATAAGATTAACTAACCTTATTAATACTACTCGTATATATCTTCTTTCTATGTTTGCTATACTAGCGACGCGCCGCCGAGCCTTCTATCCTTATATGCCTTCCGGAAGGCGCGACTAGAATTTAATACGTCGTATTTTATTATAAAATTGCCGCCGGCGGCCTTAAATAGCGCATTCGCCGCTAGGTCGTACTAAGCCTTTAACGTCTTCTATACCGCACTCGGCTTATATCTATAGTATACCTCGTGCCCTACGGTAGTTAATAATGCGCTATACTAGTAGAAGAGGTCGAAGTTATCTAGCTAGTAGTAGTCCGAGTAATCCTTGCGACTTATACGCTAAACTCGATACGCGATAATCTCTTACTCGCTAGTAGTCTTATCTTCGCTATATATAGTATAGACCTTTATAGAAACAGGACAACCCTACGCGCGCTTAATCTTCTTATTAAACGGCCGCAAACTACGCCCTTTAGTCTTATCCGACTTCTAGTATAGTTGCTTACGAAAGCGGTATATATAACGCGTTATTTCTAATCTACTCTTCTCGACGTAGTCTATATTCTTTACCTATATATTATTAAATAGATTACTATAAGAGCAGAATAGGAAGAGGAAAATGGCAGCGAACAATCAGAGACGAAGGGAAGACAGTTAAGAAGGAAGGGAGGACAAATAGAAAGCACTATATACTAGGGCAGAGGAGGTACTAAAGGCGGAAGATAGAAGAACCCCTAAGAGGGCATATAGGATAATAATCTTAGAACTCCTTAGAGGACTGAAAGCAATCTATAACTAGGCAAGCTACGTAATTATAAAGGTAGCTAATACAGTCGTAGCAAAGATTACGAAGAAACAATAGGAGATAAGCCTAAACTACCGTACCTAGGCAGCAGTAGCTAGTTAGGAGGCGCTAAAACCCCCGAGGACAGTAGTTAGAGTCTATATTACGGACCTATAGGAGCAAAAGGAAATCTAAGGACTTATAGGGAAAGAGATTGTAGAAAGAATTACAGTTAAAGAGGTAATTAGGGCTAGGAACGAAGGTAAAGGGGTAATTAAGCTGTTTATAGTATAAGAGTAGGATAAAAAGAAGCTAGAAATATAAAAAGAATAGACAACTAAGATAGGGAAAACAGCAAAGGTCTCCTAATAGCAATTTATAATTATAGCCTATAGTATAATAAGAAGCTTTAAGGAAGAACAGGATATTAAGAGCCTATAGAGACAAAACCAAGCTATATACCTAGGCCTAAAGATCACAAAAGTAGTATAGATCAAAAGGAAAATCGAAGAGACTAAGAAACAGTCTTCCCTAATTATCTAGGTAGGGAGTATAGAGCAAGCTAATATAGTACTAGACTAGGGGTTGTTCTAGGACTTTAAAAGATTAGAAACAGAGATATATAGAAGCAACTATAGGATAATGCAGTGCTTCAAATGTCAACACTATAGACACTTAGTAGCTAAGTATATAAAGACAACTAATACCTACTCCTATTATATAGGGGATTACTAGGTCAAAGAATACAAAGTATACAAGGGAGAAGCAAGATATACATACTGCACTAAAAGACACCCCTCTTAGGCGAAGGAATACCTAGTAAGAATATAGGTAGCTAGGAAGGCAAAGGAAGCTAGAATCAACACACTAAAAAGATATATAATAAGCTAGGGCAGCTAGGTATAGAAGCAACCTAGCTAAGTGCTATAAAAGAGGTCTAGACAGGATAATAGGTTCATATTTAGGGCCTTACTAGCATAAGAGAGTCACTAGCAACTAGGGAGACTAAGATACCTTAATATTATAGGAAAGGAAGTAGGGTAGATAAAGCTTAGTCAAATGTTAGTCTAAAGTAAGGGAAGACTAAAGGAAAACTTATAGGGAAATAATATAGATAAAACCTAATAAACATTGCAATATTACTGAACATTATATAGTACAATGTTAATAAGAGTAAAGACAAGGTATAGAGGAGCTTCCTTCAAGCACTAAACCTAAAAGAACATTATATTATTGCAATCTAAGAGCCCTAGCTCAACCTATATATAAAGAGACTAGCAACAGTTAAAGACTTAAGATACTACCTAATTATCTATAACTAGGGAGCCCTAAGGATATATATCTATATTAGCAAGGAGATAGATATAGAAACCTAGCAGGCTATACTATAGGAGGATAGGGACCTAATATTAGTTTAAGTAGAGACATCCTAAGGTACACTCTAAGTCTACTATATATACAACCTACTACTAGACTTAAGAAGCAGTACCTAACTAAAAACCTTAGAAAGACTACCTAGAGTTATCTAGGGGAATACCTACTAAATCCTACTTAGGGATTTCAACCTCTACTACCCCCTCTAGGGCTTAGACTTTACCCTAGCTTACTACTTCCTAGCAGGAAGACTAATTAACATATTAGAGAGGGAAGGAATAGAAATTGTTACCCTAAAGAGACTAATTACTTAGGAGGTAAGAGGAAGCAGTAGCATACTAGACCTATACTTTGTATTATATTAGATTAGGAACAGGATTACAAGATACAGGGTCAACTAGGAACTAGAAGAATTATTAGACCACTTCCCGGTATAGATTAAGCTAAATATCTAAGCTAATTAGGAAAGGGAACTAGAGGAGAAGCTTAACTAGAAAGGTACCTAATAGGGTAGGATTAGGGAGGAACTAGAAAGGGACCTAAAACTAGAGGAACTCTTAACAAAGTACCTACTAAGGCTAGAGGACATTAATAAGGCAGTAGAAGAACTAATAGGAATCCTAAAACAGGTAGCTAGAAAGCATACCCTAGCAAAGAAATATTTACTATACTAGCAACTATACTAGACTAGTAAGTATATAAGGAAGGTTAAAGCAGTAAGGAAGGCTAGGAGGTAGTAGATACAAACCTATATCTAGGAAGTATAGGACAACTATAATAAAGCCTGCTAGGAAAAGAAGATCTAGATTAAGAAAGATAAGATACAAGAATAGAGATCTATAATAGGAATAATTACAAAGAAACTAGAGGAGATATAGAGGATAGCTAAATAGGTAAGGAGACCTAAATAGGATAAGGATATGCTACTACAATTCCCGGATATTAGGGACTAATAAGGACAAATGTAGACTATAATAGAAGGGAAAGTAAGAGCCCTAGGCTAACACTTCTTTTATAGAAAAGTATAAGCAGACCTATTAGATATAAAGGAGAAAGAATAAGAGACTCTACTACTAGGTATACTAAGAGACACCTAGGTTAAACCCGAAACTATTAAAAGGATCCTAAAGAAAATTCTAGGCAATAAGGCACTAGGAGAAGACAAGATCTACAATAAACTTCTAAAAGCATATAGGAAGGGGCTAGCCCTAGTACTAGCCAATATTTTTTTACAAAGCCTAGCACTAGGACACTACCTAAGACTATTTAGGAAGTCCCTAATAGTAGTGCTAAGGAAGCCCTAGAAGGAAGACTATATACAGCTTAAGGCCTATAGACTAATAGCCCTACTTAATACAATAGGCAAGGTGCTAGAAAAAATTGTCGCTAAAAGGCTAACAACCTTTACCGAGGAAAGGAACATCCTTCCTAAAGGCTAGATAGGAGGAAGAAAGAAGAGGTCAATACTAATAGCTATAGAACTAATTATAGAACAGATTAAGTATATCTAGCACTATAGTTAAAACTAGGTAGTAACCCTCCTCTCCCTTAATATCTTAGGAGCCTTTAACAATATCTCCTATAAAAGGCTCCTATATATACTTAAATAGAAAGCTATACTAAACTAGATAGTCCAATTTATCTAGTCCTTCCTATAGGAAAGATTAATATAGCTTATTCTAGGCAAATTTAAATTAGATCTAATACTAACTAAAAAGGGAATCCCTTAAGGATTAATACTCTCCCTAATCCTCTTCCTTATCTTTATAGTAGACCTACTCCTACTCCTAGAATCAAAAAACACATTAGCATTAGGGTTTATAGATAACACAAACATCCTAGCCTAGTCTAAGACAATAGAAACCAACTGTAAGATCCTAGAAGAGAAGCACTAGGAGTATAAAAAATAGGTAAGGAGATATAGAGCAAAATTCGCCCTAGAAAAGTACTAGCTTATCTACTTTAGTAAGGCTAAATCAACCTACAATATAAAGCAATCGATTACTATCTAAGGCTTTAAAACCCAACTATTAGCAGAGCTTAGGGTACTAGGGATCTAGCTAGATCCAAAACTAAATTAGGGACTATAAGTAAAGAAGGCAAAGTAGAGGGCAGATGCTAATATACAATCTATTAATAGGCTTATAGCCTCTATATAGGGGGCTATATTCGAGAAAGCCAAAGTTATATATAAAGCAATTGTTAAGCTAGCAATACTATATAGAGTATAGATATAGACAGCCTAGGAGAAAACACTAAAGAGGATTAAGCAACTAGTTAGTAGGTCCTAAACCTAAAGCCTAAAGAAAATCCTAGGAGCATATAAAACTATACTAACAAGGGTAGTAGAAATAGAATTAGGGATCCTACTAGTTAAACAATACTTTAAGGGACTAAGACACTAATATATAGTAAAGACAATAGAATACCTAGCCTAACAGACTATCCAAAAGGCACTAGACAAGATAAAAGCCTAGTACATTAGGACTAGGAGGCGAGACAGACTATAAATAACTCCCTAGAAGGTTAAAGACCTAGAGCAATATAGAGTCTTAATAAGAGAAATGCTAGAGAAAGAGCTTTAGGGACTAAATATAAGGCTAAAGGAAGATAAGCTAAAGGGAGAGAAACAAAGCCTAGTAGAATTAATTGCTAGATACCTATAGGAGTAGGAATAGAACAAAACACAAGTTAGACTAGAAACCCTAAAAGCACTAATCAAATTTAGTTAATACAACTACTAGCTCTATAAGGACCTAAATAGGGCCGAGGCAAGCCTAGCTATCTAAATTAGATCTAAACACATTAGACTTAGATCTTACCTATTTAGAAGAAACGTCCTAGGAATTGAAAGTAGGGCTTACTAATATAGCTACTAATCTTAGAACCCTAAGTATATACTGCTAGTCTGCCCTTAATAGTTAGAAGGTAGAAGTAATTAGAGACTAAAAGCAATAGAAAGGGAATACGATAAGCTAATCTAGAGCAAAGAAGACCTAAAGAGGATAGTAAAGTAGATTATTAAACAGGGATTTATATAACAATTCGTACTAGTAAGGGAAACTAAGGAGTAGATAAGAAGGAGGGAAGAAGAGGGGGAAAGAAGGATAAGGCAGCAGATAAGGTAGTTAGAGGGTAACAACTATAATACTAGTATACCCTAGAGGAAGGAAAACAAGGAAACGAGGAAGATTAACACTTATAAATAGGATAGGAGGGAGGTTTTTACTAACTAAGTTAGTTTCCTACCTAAAACAATACATAGAAACAGACCTATATAGGCCGAAAGGCACTATAATAGGCAAATGAAATATCTATCTATCTATCTATATATTATTAATATATAGTAATAGCGTATACTATTGTTTTGCTAGTACTTTAAACGAGTTGTCGAAGCCGTAAAGAATAGCTCGTTCGCGCTATTAGCGTAGGTTATCGATATATAGTAAGGACGCGTAGTATAACTCGAGCTTTACTAGAACTCGAGACTTGCGAGGGCGGCGGTAGTTTAAGGAATCTAACGCGTTTTTATTACTAGAATCGACTAAATCGTCCCCTTCTTTCTTTTCTATTAATAAGTTAGCGATTCTAACTACGCTATCGTCGCAATCTATACTAAGCGCGAAGTTACCCTAAGCCTACGACGCGAGTATATCGCTATCCCTAGTACCTCCGAGGTAATTAGCAATTAATATAGTATTAGAAGAGATTAAAGGCATAATTAAGTAATAACGCGCTATTAGAAGAGATAGAAACGATAGCGGAATACTTGCTAGAAGGGCGATAGCGAGGCAGAAAACAATAGCCTAAACAAAGCGGTACGCGTAGACGCGCCGGAGCGGAAGCGTATACAATCTTCGCCGACCGCCGCTCTTCACGGTCTACGGCCCTAGTCTACGGTGGGTCAGGCGCTCGGACGCTGATATAGGACTTTAAATGGGGCCTAGCAAATAGTTTCACCAATGGATTGTGGACTGCATTATCATACCATTTCCTAGGCTCTGAGAGCGTTGACTGGCGTAACATTTACATGACTTTTCCATGCTTCCGAGCATGTCGCAAACTTGTACTGATCAACGGCGACATTGACGTAGGAGTAGTTGTAGTTGTGGAATGGATTGTCCCAGTAGCTGCGGTCGAATCCAATGCCTAGAAAAATCATCCCATCAGTATTCACGCCATCATTCCAAAGCTCTTGTCATCTCGTACCGTGGGGAAGGAGCTGAACCACGTTCGGAGCTCCACCGTCTGGCTCGCAAATAGGTAGTCGCCAAGTTGTACGATCCACCGACGTTGGCATACTATAGACAGCACCTTAGCTCTCACTAGACACGTTGATCTCCATATGTGCGAAAGATGACAAAAAAGACTGGAATCATGTCTGCGCCTAATGTGTGGACTCTGGAGGACATGCGCCATTGCCATCTTCATCAATAGACCTTGTTAGCCTCTTACGGTCAACGGCGCACAGAGTGATGTGCTGAACTCTGCTGCATATAATTGTGCTTCTCAGAAGCGTATCACAGCTGGCCCTCGGAGATGCAGAGCGCTCAGAAGTGTGCTGCCAGAGACATAGGAAGCAGCACGGGTAGATGGAATGCAGGTTGTGTGGCAGGAGATGAGACGACTGCGGGGCAGGTTGGCAGGCAAGCTTCAAGCCGCAATTATTTCGCGAGCGACCTTGTTCGACTTGGCCCGACCACGTCCAACCAATGTCACCACCACTTCTCTCTATTCTCGAGTGCGTGAAAGGCCAAGCCAACACCCTCCCATACTCATTCTCTCAGTAGTAGCGGCGGCTCGCGCTGTGCGCTGGAGGAATGAGCGGCAAAGGCCGAGTGCCTGTGCCGGATGCGTGGGAAGATGACTGGGAGACTCTGGCAGATGTGCGTCTCGACCTTCGTGCCTCTAATCCCTCCTCTTGATACAATACTACTGTGTTCCGCTTTACATCTAATGGCTGACATGTGATTGTGAAAAGAAGCCAGCCGAGCCCGCGAAACCCGAGCCTGCTCCCAAGCTGACCAAGGCCGAGCGACGAGCACAGCATGTCGAGCAGCAGAAGCAGCTCTGGGACTCAGCAGACAATCCCGACAGGTTCCACTGGCTCGAAACCCAGGGTGTTGTACCACTCAAGCAGGAATTCAAGCAGCCCGTCACGCTGCTGGCGCGAAAGCCGCCCACCATCGCAAAGAAAAATACTGCCGAGGGAATCGCAAAGCTCAATCTGCAAGATGAAGAAGACAGCGAGGAAGAGCGACGGAAGGTGCGCGAGAGCGACTTTGAAGAGCGCCAGCGTAAGGCAAAGATAGAGCGCGCCGAGAAGGAGCGTCGATACGCAGAGGCGAGGGAAAGAATCATGGGCTCGAACAGTCAGTCACCAGCGTCCAATTCCAGAGAAAGCTCGCAAGCTCGAGATAATCGACGCGGAAGAGGAGGCAAGACCCCCAGTCGCAGGAGCCAGCCGCATTCTCCTGCTGAGCATTCACCCGCTCGACAGCCTGGTGCGGACAACAAGCTCTTCGACCCAGACGACATGAGCAGGAGATTGGCGCCCAAGAGGGAGCTGAATAGCACCGTCAAAGAGGATCAACCACTTCGACAGCCTCGTGGCCCAGATCAAAGCGGACGGGGCGGATTTGGATTTGGAAATCGTGGCGGTCTTCCCTCATGAGCACATGCACCTGCATTTGACTCGCACTGCGGCTTTCACCCGCTGCGGACTGTGCTCTGGATCTGCTCTGCTGCACGTTTGAGCAGCTTTGCACAGGGTTCAAACTCCATTACAAAGTCCACAGGGACTGTTCTAGCTGCGCGGCTTGATCTACTACTGGAAAAGGTGAATGTGCTCATCGAGACAATGGAAAACATCAAAATCGGGGAGCCAAGCATACGGTACTGCGCTCTTCTGATCACCGCAGATGGCCGAAGCATTATCTGAGACAGCAAATGTCGCAATCACGAAACAGCCGCAAGAACGTTCGAGCGAATGATTGCAGAGTAGTCGCGCATCTGCTAATGACACGCCACGCAAGACTGAGAGCATCCAGCGCAATCGATGTAATATTTCGATCCTGAACAAGTCTCTTCATGACCCAGGAGATTCGCCAAGACTTCGCGCTGCAGATCATGCGATCCTTGGACCATCGATATGTGACGCACGGCATGCTGTTGGAAGATGCATGCAGTGCCTATTGCGAGATTCGACTATGCAAGAACTACAGCTTACCGCTCAAGCCGAAATTCGGAAGACCAGGTGTCCATTGAGAACCGAGTGTGTGCCGATGAACCGCTCAGGTACTCGTCGGCTTTCCAACAAATCACCAAACAAGGCTTGAGCAGCTTCGTGTGGGAGGCAGCTATTGGATTCTCACCAACTCCGCAATCCCTCTGGCTGTGAAACATCCGCACCACTGAGAATACAGATAGTTGCGCAGAAACGCAAGAGTATCCAAGCTCTCCTGTTCACTGCATCGGAATTCACTTTCAAAGTGGCAACCCAATGCCCTTCAGTGTTTGTCTTCACATTCACTAAAAGTTCCCATCCGAATGTGTCACAAAAATTTGTTGTGACCGATTATTCCTTTCATACAGCATTACAGCATCTAGGAGATCTCTCGCAGCCTCGCGACCTCACCGAAGCCATGATATGTCTATTGAACATTCTAGCAATTGCTACGGCCGTCACGTCAGCTTCAACGATGCGCCATGTCCAACGACAACAGATCTGCATCGGCAACGCCGCGTTCTGTGATCGCCGATATAGCAACGTCTCCTTGATTGGCACTCAGTACGAGCAGTGATACTCTGTTTGCTTTCGAGACATTTACTAAATTTCATCTCTTACAGCAATTCGGCGTTCGTCGGCAATTTCCTCGATCCAAGGATGAATCAAGAGAAGACAGTCACTGAGCAATTGGACGCTGGAATCCGGTTCATACAAGCTCAAACCCATATGGGCAATCCCCGTGTCTTGCAGTTGAATAAGGATGGTGGCAATGACAACAAGACGCAGAAGCGAGACGACGCCGACGAGCTCTCGATGTGCCACACCAACTGCGAATTGCTCTACGCAGGAAGTTTGGAGGACTACCTATCGACAGTCAAGAAATGACTGGACTCCCATCCAAACGATGTCGTCACAATGCTCTTAACAAGTAAGTCCACGCCTCAGCAGCTCTCGAAGCGCAGAAGAACCTGCTAAACCACCAATTCACCTCCAGATCAAGACCTCCGCCCCATGTCCGAATTCGACTCCATATTGAAATCCACCGGCCTCCACTCCCTCGCCTACATCCCACCAACATCTCCCTCCCAAATCCCCATGAACCAATGGCCAACCTACGGAAACCTAATCTCCGATAACAAACGCCTCATCATCTCCATGGACAGCATGACCGACGATTCCAAAGTCCCCTATATCCTCTCGGAATTTATACATTTCTTCGAAACCCCTTACGGCAACAAAGATCCCAAATTCGCACAGTGTGATCTCGATCGTCCGAAAGGCCAATCTACTAAGGGCAGAATATATATTATAAATCATACGATAAATACGGATTTTTTTTAGAGCCACGATCCCACATCCCGAGCAGAATCTCCAGACGAATGCTGCTACGGGAGAGGGGAGTATTGGGGCGCAGGCGGATTTGTGTATGCAGGAATGGGATCGTCCGCCGAATGTGGTTTTGGTTGATATGTTTGATCGGGGCGATGTTTTCACGGCGCAGAAGAATCTTAATGAGTGATGGATGAGCAGTGAGTGCTTGGTCCAGATCAAATTCGTAGAAGCATTTCAAATGAGCGGATGTAGGAATGCAATCATTTTCAATGAAGATCGTGACCGCTGCAGAACAATGCTACATGTACTTTTGTATAAGCCGTGACTCATTACCCAACATAATCCAACAGTCCTCCTTTCCGTGTGCCGATTGGCCGTAGGGTATCACATTGTCCTATGATCAACACAGATAAAACAGACGACGGCACAAACGCCTCCCACCAATTATATGTTCTCTGCCTACCAATGCCGATTCTCGTGGTCTGTTACAAGAAGATCTCGAACACTCATGCCACTGGATCGGCTGTATGCACCCTCCTCACGGGGCGCATTGGCAGCTTTCCAGCTTCGTCGATCGTGATTGAGCATCAAAAGCGCCGCAGTGGCTTCCTGATCCATTTGATGCTCATTTTCATCACTTCGTCCTTTTATTGCCAGCCTCTGTGCTTGCGAATGCCCATGCTTTTCGCTCAGCTCAGTTGCTCCCTCAGCGATCTGCCGCAAGTGACCTGCGCTGTCGAGAGGCTTGAGAGCAGGGGAACCAAGACCAAACACATTATTGAATGAGGGCGCCGTTGAGACGTGATGAAGCTGAGGACCAAATGCTGGCGAAGCCTGATTCGAATGGAAGTAGGGGCTGTAGGACGAGGCTGCTGAGGAGATGGAGTAGTGTCGGCCTCCAGTGCCGACGGAGAAGATGGATGGTGAGGTGGTGGTTGTCGTGGTGATTTGTGAGAGCGAAGGCAGCGATATCAATGATCCAGATTTCTCCAAAGTCGATGTAGCCGGTGTAGATGTGCCTTCTTCAGTCTCGCCCACGTCGTCCGCCATTTCTTCATCATCATCCTCATCAGCAGCTTGCTCTTCTACCTCTCTTCGGCGTGTCGGAGGCTGCGGCTGCGGTGATGGCTTCTTCGCCTGCAGATCTGCCACGCATTGCTCCAAATATCGCAAATATTCTATGCTCGCCTGCGAATACATTAGAGCTGCATGACTGTCAATGTCTCGAAAGCCATACCTGCAGAATGGCAAGCTTGTGCATTTCCTGGCCTCTGCATGCAGGAACCATATCCTTCAGCACGGCGAATTCCTCGTTCATCTTCGACCTTCGTCTACGCTCGATCAAGCTATGTGCCGTCTTGCGTGCAATTTTACGCCCTGCCGCCGTCTGGCCAGAACCGGTCTGCTTCCTCTTGCTACCCGTTTGTGCGCCGCTTTTCCGATTCGCGGGCGGAGATGCTACAGAGACCGCAGATCTCTCGTGCACATCGCTCTCCCTTGGCTTCATCTGTATAATCTTGCGGGATCTAGTGGGCGGTGGAGGCAAGGCGAAATCATCTTTGGTAATCAGCGGAACTTGGTGGGATAAAGGTCTCTTTCGAGGAGTGTCTGCGGGCAGGCCAGGGGACACAGGGCGATATGAAGAGTCGGAGGCATTGGCAGAAGGCGTGGCCGAACTCGTGCCCGCTCGATCCGCCTGTTCTTGGTATGCGGTGGGCGGCAGGTTGAAGGTTGACACGGCCGCTGTGCCCTCTTTACCACGGAGGTCGCTCGACGAGCCCGGAGTGGGCGGTGGATTGGGTCGAGGCATGATTGACAAGGCTGGCCATGCGGACGGGACAGCGTCTGGCGCAGGCCTTCGGGCGTGGAATATGGCTTGGGCGTAGGAAGTCACGATGGGCGGTTCAGAGGTGGGGGCAGCGAATGCTAATAAACGACGATAGCAGCAGGCTGCCGAGGATGCGGCTGCAGGCACAGCTTGAGAAGCTGGCGGACTTGGAGCATGGCGAGGGCGAGGGCGAGGGCGAGGGCGAGGGCGAGGGCGAGGGTGAGGGTAAGAGGGGAGAGGGGAGAGGGCGCTGCCAGACAGCAGAGGCACGTTCCTAGTGTCGCGTGCCATCATTCGACATTCGACGAGCTCGCAGCTCGCAGGACTGGAAGTGCCCGCTTCGCGCATGCGCCAATCAGCGTGCGCCCTCTTGCCACAGGGCACGTCCAAAGTCAAGCACACGTTCCGTGCTCCCCAACCTTTCTCTCTTCCGACCCAAATCCATACACAGGCGCACGTGCTTCCTTTCTCGCCCGTTAGCTGTGTCTTCTGGCTGTGTTGTTGCCTGCGGTCGGTGTGATCATTAGCCAGCAAGAGCACCGTGACAGTGGATGAAAGTGCCTGTGCCATCACGGTGCAGAGAGACTGGCCCGATGCTTGGAAGAGAACACCTCGATGGCGCGGCATGAGAGCTTGGCCTGCGTTATTGCTCATTGAGAACCCATTCGTGAGCAGAACTTTGCATTCGTACACATGTCGATTTCTTGCATATATGGACGCAACCGAGAAAGTCGCGAACCCCAGATTCATCAGGCAGACTTGGTGGGTAGGATGGATGCAAAGATCGGCAGTGAAGCACGATGAGAACCTATTATTTCTTCATTGCTTGTTTCTGTGGAACTAAGATGGTTGCAATCACAAGGTACCAATTATTCCCGCGCGTGTTGGGCCAAACCCGTAAAGGGCCACCACTAAGGCGAGCACGAATCAGTATGGGAGCCACCGTGGGAAGCAAGAAAAGATCGTGAATCGGAAACGTCAGAGATTTTGATTTGGAGAGCTTCATAGGAGATGTACGAACTTCTAAGACGTACACCTTGATCCGCGTCGAAAGTGAACATCCTCCGTCAGGGCGAGACGGCATGAAGGGATACTTACCCAAAGCAGGGAGCTGAAATCAACATTGTCCAGAGATGTTACCTGCTCAGAATAGTTGTTAGCGATGTACTCGAAGCAGGTTGCGCATTTGTCTGAGAGAATTCGGAAGTCTGCATTCAGGCTGCAAGCTGTTAGCAAAAGTTCTACAGGTCATTTCTCGGAGGTAGTCGTACCTCATTAAATCAGAATTTTCAGTGTTGTGCGTTCACAACCAATCCCGTTCGTTAGACGTAGAAAGGTTCAAACAGTGTGAATAGTATTCATCATTGCAGAGTTCGGGTAATATGTGAAGCTGGAGAAAGTCATACCTGCGGACAGTCAGCGATGTCCACATGGCAAGCAATAGCACTCGAGCAAGCAGATGATGCTGAAGTCAGTCGACGCTTTCTCAACAAGCAAGCCTTTGACCAAGCATCCACGAGGGTTGTAAAGCCTCGCTGTGATGAATGCTGGCCGCCGACCGCAGTCTGTCCGCCCGTTGCGTGGTAGGGCTCATCATGCGAAGTATGGAAGAAAGTGGGGGGAATAATACCTGTATGGCTGTCAGTGGTCGTCCGGCGATTCACAGGAGGGCAATGAGAATGCAGAAGTGCTAGCAGATCAGACAAGGCTGAAACTATTTAATGACAGGATCGACATGGTAAATTCCGATCGAGGAATGCCAATTCGTTGTCAAGGTATCATCACTGGAGCGGAAGGAGATGGGGTAACGTCTTCGTGACTGGGTGACTGACCTTTGATATTTGAACATGGAGGGTGGTAGGAGGCGGGTACAGCGCGATGGCAACGCGTCAGATCAAACCTGTAAGAAGCGGGCGGTTAGCCAGTGCAAAATTACGCATGCCCGGGTGTGATTGTGCTTCGTCGCCAGGTCTCAGTGTAATTCTAGAGCTTTTGAAATGTCTCCTTCACGGAAAGTAGGTATTGGATTGTTCGTGGAATAGCATCCTTGTGGCGGCCAGGTCCGGGGGGGGGGGGGAGGGACGGTGACATACCAAGGCGGAGCACGCTTTGTTGCTACGGGACAGAGTCCGCACACACACGCGCTCCCGATGACTTGTGCTGCACTGCACTGCCGGTCTGGAAGCGCGTTGTCGTGTGGTGATGAAGGAAGAAGCGAGGGTTTGAAGTCGAGGATTTCCGTAGTGTGCTTTGGCCCGCGGGAAAGGCCCGCGGGCGTTCCCGCGGTGCCTGAGGCTCGTCAGACGATGCGGCTGGCAACCACAAACTACATGTACTCAACGACTCTCGTGCAACTGCACATCTAATCGACATGGTGATCCGCAAAGCGCAGACTAAGATGGCGCTCGCTGTAAGACTCAGCACATACGGTTGATGTCTTGTATATTGATATTTGCCAGGCAATTGGTCAAATTACGAGCACACAGAATTTCTCGCACAATCTTGCTCAATGCCGTGTGGTGATAGAGAAGGCGAAGGCTGCTGGAGCGAAGGTGACCTTCCTGCATCGATCCAGGAGAGAGATTTGCAGGCTCATTCACTCCGTCTAGGCTGTGTTCCTTCCTGAGGCTAGTGATTACATTGGTCGCGACCAGACTGAGACCATCTCTTTGTGCAAACCAGTCAGCAAGTCGGAGTTTGTTCTCGGACTGCAAGAAGATGCTAAGAAGCACAAATTGCCAATCTCAGTCGGTATTCATGAGCCAAGCGATGACCCAAACAGCAAGCGCATCAAGAACACTCTAATCTGGATTGATGAGCACGGAGAGATAAGTCAACGATACCAGAAAGTCCATCTTTTCGATCTCGAGATGAAAGATGGCCCGATCATGAAAGAGTCCAAGATAATTGAGCCAGGGAACGAGATTCTGCCACCTTTCCCCAGTCCAGTGGGCAAGATCGGTTGTATGATATGCTTCGACTTGAGGTTTCCAGAAATCGCGCTGGCCTTGAAACGCCAGCATGCTGATATCCTACTCTATCCCTCTGCTTTCACTGTGCCAACGGGAAAGGCTCATTGGCTATCGCTTCTACGTGCAAGAGCAATTGAGTGCGAATGCTATGTAATAGCTGCGGCACAAGTTGGTGCGCACAGTGAGAAGCGCATTAGTTACGGGCACAGCGTTGTCATTGATCCGTGGGGTGAGGTGGTTGCTGAGCTCGGGGGCGAAAAGAAGGACGAGCCTGAGGTCATTCTGGCAGAGATTGATTTCAATAAGCTTAAGAGAATCCGCGAGCAGGTGCGAACAAATCCATGCACGCCAGTCTTCGTCGTCGAGCGCTTGCTAACCAGTGCCATTTTCAAATCCAGATGCCACTTCTACGAAGAGTGTGAGTGCCTGTCATAATCACGTATTACATGTAGTCCACTGAAGCTGACCATTCTTGTAGTGACGTGTACCCAGAGGTCTAGCACGATGTCAATGCTCTCTGTCAAAGCCTCAGCCGCATTGTAAGAAATTCGGCGTAGTGACCACATGAGAAAGGACAAAGGTTAAGTATTAATTAAACATTAAACATTATACTTCTGCCGAAATCATCTTATATGTACTGGTAAAGACAATATGCTATGCCCAATGGCGCGGGCAGTGCTCCTGACATTCGTATCTACCCAGACTCCTTCTTTAGTACCACCTCGGATGCCATGGATCTGATAAGTCGAAAATCACAGATGAATGTGGCTTGGCGCCGCCATACTGGGGAAATATGCTCTGGAAATCGATGGTACGATTGAAGTGCTAGCTCGATTAGCATTCTGGTATCATTCAAATCATTTTTGGAATACTCACCAAGCCACCATTTGGTAGAATATCGATGTACTGGACTTTGAAGTCTGCTGGAGTATCGATAATACCAAGTCCGTTCGTCTGCACGAAGTAGTCTCTACCAATCTGGTCAGCCCCGACCTCTAGACCAAAACGGAAGATGGGGACCTTACGTGACTACAAGCGCACGCTCATCAGGAGTTAGCTTGAGGTAGTGAGGACCGATGAGGGGCTGTTTCTCCCAAGGGTTGTCAAGACGAATTGGGTGGTCCAGGTTCGTAATATCCAAAGCCGCGACGTGGTTAGCAGTGGTGAAAGTGACTTTTAACCAGATCAGCTGTGTTTGAACTGTGACAAGATGTCCATACTTACAGTATGCGAATCGTCCGTCCTTCGAGAGTGTGGAATAGACCGCCGTGGTATCAGGCATGCCAAAGTCGTACAGCATACGAGTAAGACCCGGCTTTCCCTTCTCATCTGTTCGGTAAGGGTAAATGATCCAGACTTGACCTAAATGCACGGCTGTGGCAATTGCAGCAGCCTCAGGGTTGCCGGGAATGAACTGTGAGAGTCAGCTCCAAGAACATTCAGATGATGTACATGGAATGCACCTTGACATCTTGAATACCGCCACCGTCCGGGATAGTGATGGTGTTGATGATCTTGCGAGTGGCCAAGTTCCAAAGTCGAAGGGTATTGGCCTTCACGATTCCTGCAGACAAGGATTAGGTTCACGGTCGACTCCCAAGGACAAGCAGTATACGTACCAGTCAGCGAGGGCTTCAGCACTGTCACAGGTATCACGAAGTCTGAAGTCAGCATCAGATCACGATTGAAATCGATGCTGAGACCATGAGGCGAGAACTGCTCCCCGAGAATATTCAAGGTTCCGTCGAGGTCTTCCGGCCATTCATGTATGATATTATACGAGGCGTCAGTCTCGATAAGTCGACCGGGTGATGTCCCGACCAAGCTTCCCATATACGTAATGAAGAAGCCTCCATCAGGTTTTGCAACGATCTCGTCGGCGATCGAGGCAAGCAGAGCTCGATCACTCTTCCAGAACTTCGGCTCGTACGGATCGGATACATCGAAGTAGAAGCCCGTGTCTTGAGTCTTTAAAAGGCTGAGGAGGCCTCCGCCCCAAAGAACTTTTCCGTCGGTAGAGACACCGCTGTGGTGTGGATTGTTTCTAAGATATAGCAACGTCAGTCATTCTCGACAGGTCGAATTTGCTCCAGGAGGATTTCACCTTACCCAGAGGAAGGAACCTGTTACGGCAAGAATCGATCAGCTCTCATGTTCGACATCTAGTTTTAGCAGCTTTTACAATACCTCAACGACACGCAAAAGGGTCCCGAACGTGTCATCATCCAGACTGAATGAAGCGAGAAAGTCTGCATGCTTTGAGGTAGGTCAGTCTAAGATGGCTTAGATCGTAAGAAGCTCATATATGTCTTGCCTTGTTGTCACCTGCACAGGTCCAGAAAAAGCCAAATTTGCGCGGCCGGATGTTACTCCCGACATATCCTGGATTTCTGTAGGAAGTAGATAGACAATATCAGTAAAGATCTTATCACACCTTGCACTTCAATGGACATTTAGACTCACGGTAATGGTGGCGTGGGTATCTGAAGGATAGGTAACGGTGGAGCGACGTTGTTGATGAGCTCTGTTAGACCCGGGACAGGTGGAATGAGAGATCCAGGTAGTGACAATGAATTGATTGGGAGACCGAGCTGCCGTTTGATTTCGGAATGTTTCTCAGATGCTGGGTCGATGGTAGGAAAGGCAGAGGCAAGGCCAAAGAAGACCAGAACGAATCGAAACGAAAGCATAGCCAATGCCGTGGCGTTCGTGGACGGGTGCCAAGGTTGTCTTGACCCAGTAGAGAGAGAACGAGTTCGATTGAGCAGGTTTAGGGGACATGGATAGCGATATATATGCTCGCCCGTAGCTGCAGTACTCACATTGTCAGGACTTTCATCTCTTTGCACCCATATCGGATCACCTTCGAAGCAACTTGCTGATGTGACAGTCAATGCATCATCTGGACAGGTGCATTGCCAGCATCAAAAATCACCGAACATGCACTATCGAACGCTGCTGCATTTCGACATCGTTGCTCCCGGCCGGGGAACATCAATCCGATCAACACTGCCTGGCATGCAAGCACAACGCTTTGCTGCGTTCGACAAAAGGAAATGACGGTTCCTTCATATCACACAAGGGTTTACTGTATGCACGGACGGCATAGGTGTTTCTTGATACATTCACCTACTCGGTGCCACAACCGCTGCACCAGCCCACCCACGGCATTGGATTTCTATAAGGTTTCTATAGCGCATGTATGCAGCGACTGGGCCCTCGCCTGTGACGCACTGTTATATGAAGGAAATGACGGTTCCTGCATATGGGAGCAAATATCACAATGGCGACATTCTCGATGAAATGGTCGACAACTGATGCCTTAAATTCGAGCGATGGCGCTATCTACTTTGGCAGGGAGCTAGAGATGAATGAGGGAGTGTGACCAAGGGTCGTAGTATGAGCGCCGTCATGCTTCCAAATCTTTCCACTAACTCTTGCCCAGACATCGAGATGATTTGAGACCATTCCCGAAGAGATTCATTATAGACTCGACATGGATGGTTATTAACGCATACAGGCCAATCTTTGTCCGGACGTTTCGACCACCAGGAGCAAAGCCAGCCGCAGATACAGAGTATGCTGTGGATGAATGACAGTCTGCTAAAGTGCGACGGTTTAGCACAGCACCCCATTTCAAATAACCCATTTGCTCGGATATACAAGCCATGAAGTCTGCTGAGCGGTGTTCCGGGGCGAGAACATCTTCGACATGCGTTGCTCTCTTGAATCTCTTCTCGATTTAGGAGTTATAGCTACGCCCTGACCATTCGTTCTGTTACTACCGCTGCAGCCGGACTCATGCCGCGGTAATACATTGAGGAACATAGAGGGTTTCCTAAGCCATATGATAATCACAGCCTCCCCATGTCGACCGCAAGGAAAGCATTGCTTGGGAGAGATGAAGACTCGGGCGATAGAGCCTGAAACCAGAGAAGCCAATGGACCGAGGGGACGTCGAACTATCGCGTGATTATCTCGGCGCAGGCCTACTGTCAAGATACATCTATCATTCTGCTGAATGGCCTGTGAGACAGTTGCTCCACATACTCGCTTTCGTGACACGTGTCCAGTGGATATTTGGATCGGTTTATGCAACCTCGAGCTGAATATGAGGATGTTCGCGTATTTGTCATGCCAAAGCTGCACATACTGTATTGCTGATGTTAGTGAGGCTTACAACATAGACACGAGACCGGAGGTGCTCCCATGGGTAGATACAGACAAACCAGGGAATGAATGTCGATCAATCAAGTTTCTCATAGCCGGACAGTGTTTGATTGGCTTGATCGTTACCGCAGACTCGTAGAGCTCTTGTGATGAACTTGCATTGTCATTCGCATTCCTAGGAACAGATTTCCGAATCTGCATGGTCGAGACGGCACGCCAAGAGTTTGCATCTATTGCACAATTGACGGGGATGAGTGCGCATAGTAACCTTAACAGGAACCAGCTGAACACTTCTCGCCAGGGTATGAACTATAGCACTTCAGCCCAGGGTCAAAAGGTAAGAGACAGCCAATCTGACTCGGTTGTCTAGAGATGATGCCAATCACCCCATGTCAAGGTACAATCGAAGCTAGCCGCAGGAAGTGTTCTTACCCTGCAAAATCTGCCAGCTTCGACCTCATTCATGAGATAAAACAGCGAACGGTCGGTCAGCTGGCCCAAAGCCCGGAACCAATCCAGCGGCAGGCATGCATCGAATGGTGTGACAGCGCAGATTCTGCTTCTGCCCATGTTCGATGATCGCGCTTACGACAAATGGCAATTCCATCTTTCATCAGTGACCGGCAACCACCTGGATCATGGAGAGGGATGATCAATGCATAGGCCATTGGTGCAAATTTGCGAGATGCGAGTGGTCCTGAATCCTTGACAGTCACGATTTTAAGAATGGTCGATAGGTGCCAAAGCAATCCCCTCGAGAGCAATGTGGATGTGATCGAACCGGCATCGACTCAGCATGAGACTTCTTGAGTTGTTTTTGAGCGCCTACACGCTTGGCTGCTTCTTTGACGTCTCGTCTGCGAAGCCATTCGCACATGGAGCGCAGAAGTCATCCTCCCCAAAGGTGTTCAACTATGGCCGCGGTCTCCCTTCTCATTCGGGCTCTAAGCATTTGCGACCTGTGCTCGAACCTCGCAAACAACCAGAATCCGAGAAAAGGATTGGATCAAATGGGCCTGATACAAAAGTGGCCGGCTATTCTCAAGGCGAGTTCGCGAAAGGTGAACCTATCAGTAGTTCCGGGAAAGGGGCTGTCATCTCTGGTAATTCATTTCAAAATCTCATAATATTAGCAAAATTGTTGACGCCAGCTAGGTGGAACGAACAACTTGATCGATATTCAAAACCCCAGCAATCTTGGTCAGGAGCCCACGGACAGTGGGGTCGTGGTGAATCTCAAATGGCGGTTCTCGGATTCAAAGACCAATCTGTACAATGGAGGCTTTGTACGTGAGCAGGTTATCACCGACCTTCCGTCTAGTCAGGATATCTCTGGTGCTCAACAACACCTGAAGAAGGGCGCTTTCCGCACGTTGCATTGGCACAAAGTTGTAGGTCCAGAATCTCGACAGCTTCAAGCATTGTACGCTGACGTGATTCAGTCAGAGTGGGCGTTCGTCTATGCTGGCCGGGTCGCTATATCTGCCGTCAACGAAAAGGGTGAAAACCAGTATGTAAGTCTTCTGCATTCGAGGCTGATGTCGTATTGCCATCCTTCGCTAAACTTCCACTCCTCGGCGTTTGCAGGATATCCTTGGACCAGGAGATATCTGGTTCTTCCCAAAGGGAGTGGCGCATGGCGTCCAAGGGTTGGACGAAGACAACGAGTTCTTGCTAGTCTTTGACGACGGCAATTTCGACGCCACTGGTGTGACATTCAATGTCGATGACTGGGTCGCACACACGCCAAAAGACATTCTGGCGAAGAACTTTGGTCCGTTACCCCTACTCACGAAGGGAGGTGCCTGCTAACTCATTGCCTGCAGGTGTGAATGCATCAGTGTTCGATGATGTGCCGAAGACCAATCCGAAAATCCTTCCAGGCAATGTACCGCCAGGTCAGAGTGTCGATCATCCCATCGGAGATCTCAGCAAGAGCAACAGCTCGTACGTGATCAGATCGAAAGACGTAGAGCCAATCGTTGCTCCAGGCGGCGGTGGTGAGTGGGATGCCGTTCCGTCAAATCGCCTCGAAAAGTGCTGACACACGGTCTCAGGTACTATCCAGATATTCGACTCCAGAAATTTCCCTATCTCGACCACAATTGCATCTTCCGTCGTAACCATCAAGCCCGGAGGACTGCGCGAGCTGCATTGGCATCCAACAGTACAAGAATGGGTTTACTTCGCCCAAGGCCAGGCTCGCGCCACGGTTTTCATGGGAAACGCGGCTGCCCGGACTTTCGATTTTGCTGCAGGCGATACTGCCGTCTTGTGAGTACAACTTCTCGATGAACTCGCAGTTTGGCGCTGACGTTGTGCGTCGCAGCCCTGACAATTCGGGGCACTATGTTGAGAATACATCAGAAACCGAGGATTTGATCTGGTACGTAAAGCCCAGGCTTGGTCCTGAAGTGCCACGCCATGAACTGACGAGCTTCAAGGATTGAAATTTTCAAGGCCGATCGCATTGCTGATATCTCCTTGACTCAATGGCTCGCGCTGACGCCGGCGCCGTATGTCGCACAATCGCTGAACATTTCGATTGACTTTGTCAAGCACTTGAAGAAGGAGAAGCAGTTGATCATTGCTTAACGGGGCTACATGTAGTTGAGGAGCAAGGCTGCTTCGGGTCTGCCGATTGCTGTATCCGGTGTTTTAATGTATGTCGTGTCGTCGCATGTCGGGCGATGTTCTTCTTGCAACCTGAGGTCGAAAGCGATCTCACAAATGGATTGCTTGTTCGGTGCTGAAAGACTCAAAAGCAATCTCATTCCCGTACCCAGCAGGCGAAATGGGCGTATTCAGAGGTCGGTGAGGTCGGCTCCGTCATGCTTCGGTGGAGACGCAGGAAAGTTCAGGACCGTGCGCATCATTCGATCTGTCTTGCCTTGCCTCCCTGGCTTGCTTGCAGGCCAACCTCAGCTCTTGGAGGCACCACCAAGTATCTGTGCAAATACGGCCACACCTTCGCGTCCCAGAGCAGTACCAACGCCAACGACCTCAGCACCAACAGCACGCATTCTTTGGAAACCAGCACCATCACTAACACCACCAATGCCTATAATGTCAATGCCTTGCAGCTCTTCGTGCTTGTCAAGCATTGCTCGGATCGTCTTGACATTTCCCAAAGCAAGCGAATGAATCGGTGCACCAGCCATTCCACCTGTACCCAAACCGGAGGCAGATTCAAGGACTGGAGTGCAAAAATCATTCCGCAATACCAGACTTGACCCCAGCGTGTTCGTGGCCGTGATGAAGTCGACATGACAGGTCGGGTTGCTTGCCGCAAGTAAAGCATCAATCAGAACCTGGAATTGATCGTGATACGTGTACGGTGGCGTCTTGATCCCTATTGCCACCTGAGGCTGATTGGTTGTCGAGCGTTCTTGGGCCAGTGCTGTTAGATACTCCAGGATAGAGCTCGAATATGCTGGCGGTGGTTTGCCTGGTATATTGGGGCAAGAAAGATTGATGTCGGAGTCGAAAATTGTTTGCAAGTCCTCGACTGTTGTTGCCCACGGATTGGAACTGTTGATCAGAGGCGGATTGATGAGTGGTAAAGGCATGATTGTGGCCCTTCTCGAGGATGTTGCAGATTGCGTAATGTATAGAGCAGTGTGAGATGAAGCAGGAAGATATTCAGCTCAAAAAGTTGATGTGGTAAGCCTATGGAATGGAATAGGTATTCAGGTTGAGGCTGAGCTTCTGCCCTGCGATCGCATTTGCTTGTTCACCATCTCCACCATTTGTGGGTACAATTTGCCGGAATCAGCAGTCCGATCCCGTGCTGGCATCTATGTTTGTGCAGACACATCCGGGTGTTCCGCTATTGTATCTTATGTTAACAACTAGTCAACAATTCGAAGATACGCTACTTACTCATGCTTGTGATAGGCCATTCTGCCGACGCCGTCGCACGCAGTATCGCAGTCTGTAGCTTCATCGACGCAAAATGCCTTATCGGCCATCAGACATCCCCAAGCGCCGTCCCCATGGCAAAACGCAACTCCAAGGCAAAGACAATGCGAATACGCTTCCGAAACGGTTGAAACGAGACCGATGATAGTAGTAGTAAGGGCGATGAGCCGCATCGTAGTGGTTTTGGTAGGGATTATACGACTGTAGAGGTCAGGCTGGTTGTGTTTAAGTACTGGTAAGTGGTAAGTGAACGACGATGCTGGGCACGATTTGTACGCGAAGCTCTTCACTGTTTAGATACGAGCTGAGTGGAAGAAGCGTCAGAATTTGTGCACTCAGATATATCACGTGCAGCGGCCTGACTGCCTGATTAGAACGGGCAGGTAGGAAGAGCGGCAAGCAGTACGGGACTATAGACCTCCTTTGAGTCCTTTCTGACAACTACACCCTCTATCAAGGTTTCGGTAGTATGATTATGCCCTGTAGAAGCGCCTCAGAGCCTATCTTATCCAATACGAGAAGCAAATTATGCCTGTGTTGGGTTATAAAGTACCGTACAGGCAGGTGCTGCCTGAGGGTTGCCGAGCGAAGCGAGACCTAAGTGGAAGAACTGTCAGAATTTGTTGCTTAGCAGTTTGTTGTCGTGTCGCATTGTCGCAATATCGCTGTCGCTATTGCTACATCTCCGAGTCGTTGTTGCAGTGCCAAAGCGAAGCTGTAAGGCGACAAGGCTACAGTCACGTAGGGGGGACATTTTGATTTCTTCCAATCAGAAGCCGAGCCTGGATTTGTATAAGCGCATCTTCAAACTGAACCCCCGGCGAACACTCTGCACGTGATATCCAAATTCCTGCCTAAGTACACAAATTCTGACTGTTCTTCCACTTAGCTCGTAAACAGACAACACCTTCGCATCCTCGTCGCAAGCTCCTCGAATGCTTCGGCTTATGCCTGTTTACTTCGCTTCGCTCGGACAATGCTTCCTGCCCTATGTACTGACACCATGTATCACGTCGCTTCCACCCCGCATTCAGCCAAGCTTTGTGGGCATTATCCCACACAGACCCTAGCTGCTGTAGGCTGTGGAAGATCCAAACTTCGCAAACGACCGACAGTTTGGTCTCTGCAAAGACGTCTAAGAAGCTGAGAAGCTGCTAGACCATTGGTCGACTGATCGCCATCTTTCGAGATGCAATTGGTAGGGTTATATATGTTTTTGACCCCTCACACGTCATCCAATCACCTGGCGTTGTAGCAAAGTGGTTACTGCGATTGACTAGAATCGCCATCCCGGCATTGCTATCAATTCCCTTCGGGGGCGTAGGTTCGAATCCGTATGTTCGACGCTGCATCCCCGTATCGAGCACTATTAACACCATCGCAGTGCCAACGTCGATTGACGTTCTAGCTGGTCCACCAGCTTAGAAGCCATCCTTTTTGCCGACTTGTTCCATATCTTTTGGTATTAATTGAATATAGAAATTCTATCCGGAAGAGAGTCAGGGAGTGTGGCGCAAATGATGCCATAACAGAAGATACTTGTGATGCTTGACTTTTTTCTCTTGGCTGCATACGCGATCTTGTGCTCTGTATGAGCCTTTGAGAATTGTGTAAAGCTAACAGAGCTGCAGTCGGAATGGTGTGAATCGCACATGTCAAGTGTTGAAGACACGGGATTGGATGATAATCGCTATGGCTAAGGAGTAGCTAGATGAATATAGGGTTTGTTGAGATGGTGTGTTGATGTGCTGAACAGGTTCCGATCAGAGTTTAGCTTCACCACTCCAAGCAGTGCGAGATGAATCAGCGGTCAGACGACTACTACTTGTAGTTGTTCGCTCGCATGAGTGAGGCCGCAATCTGTATCATAGAGACCGAGAAGCACGTAATTGGACTTACGACCCAGTGCACCGGCCACTCTCGAGTGCAGTGCTGGTCCTCCAGCTGCTGTCGTTTGACGACGGCGTGTTCTCAATCCCGCACGTCAGCTATGAGTGTTGAATGTGACGATGAGGTGCTCACAAGTACGATATTCTAATGACTTTGGAAGTGCAATGTTGGTCCAATCCTTCGAGACAGAATACGTGCACAGAGTCATGGAACAAGATTTCAGGCTGAGGAGCATTGGCAGACTGGATATCTTAATCACGGAGTAATCAAATGCGTCTGAGCAAAACGGGGTTCAACTTCACAAAAAGGTGTCGGACTCACTCCACTGAAGAGGGCACATCAGCGTTGGCCAGTGGCCAGATTGCTCGTGACCCAGCACGCCGGAAACAAAGCATCATCAAGTAACGCGCTCAGCGTGCCAGACAGAATAGCCTGTCGAGGAAGTCTGCAAGGCAGTGAGACTCATGCCTGACACCTTTTAGGGCAGTGAAGGTCGTATACGTACCAACTGCTTTGCAACAGCTCCACGCAGTCACGAGGAGTAAAACAAATCGGTCGAGCGAACTCATTCTTAGAGAGAATGTGGCATAGAAGGGTAAGTGACCAAAGTCGATAGACCCGGGAAAACACAGACGGCTGTGGTTCATGAAGCCGGTTCATTCGCTCTCGAGGTATCATAATTTATAATTCATCAAACAAGTCCTTCAAATAAGAATCCTCAGTAGGTGTCGGATTGATCATGGCCGCGACCGGACTTGCAATCTCGACAACATCATGTCCAAAGTCATCCAAGGCTTTAGCTACGCTGTAGAGCCGGCTGCCAACAGCACTTCGCTTCTTGGCGATTATGACAGCGATGATGAAGATCAGAATGCCAGTAAGGATAGCCCATATAGCGCTGTATCGGATTCGTCTCGCCTTCTGCCTCTCTTTCTCGCGTTGTTCATATTCGGCGACCCTGGTCCGCGCAGCCTCGAGCCGTTCGTTCAGATCTGTCGTCCGATCTTTGGAGTTGGCAAGTCGAGAAACTAGTTCGTTGATGGTCTTCTCCTGTTGATCGAAATTGCCGAACCCATCGAGGTTTTTCCTCGTTTCTCTTTCAAGCCCTTCGGTATCTTCCTTGAACGCTGCATGCATCCTTCGACTTTCTTCGGTCAATTGCTGAAGACTGGCAACTGTATTGCGAAGAAGAGACGCCTTCTCCAGGATGGCATAGTATGTATCGTCCAGCTGTCTCGTAGAGCTCATAGCGACTTCCTCAACATTTTTCAAGCTGTCTCTCAACTCCTGCTCCCTCTTCGCATTATCCTTCTGTGCCTTCTCGATATCTTCTGGCCTAATCTTGGGCCGTGCTGCTTGCTGCGTCTGTTGAACGGTATCATCACTCACTTCGCGAGGATGCTGGGGATTCTGATGAGAAGTACTACCTCTGCGACTTGAGTGCGGACTCTTTTTGTCTCTTCTGAGCAGAGCATCAAAACTGATGGGCGGCTTCAGTTCGATTGCAGATTGGACAGTCTCCTTCGCGGCTTGACGATAGCCATGTTCTCGGGAGCTCGTGAAGGCTCGACTCCTGAGACTGCTGGAATGGAGTCGCTTGTGTAGATGTGACTTGTCATGGTGCTGTTTCTCTGGAGCTTGTGGATCTGTTCGCGATCGGGCTGGCGATAGATTCTTCAAATTGTCTGTCGCTGTACGGATGGCTGGAAGTGGTTTACGAAACGCACTCTTGTCGTCCATCGCGGAGACGGGCGATTCGCGACATCAGCGACCCGGCCGCCGCTGCTGTGTCCTCAAGCCGTACGCTTGCGACAGTACACGTTGCAGTCTCCTTCAAGTGGATCTGTCAGATGCTGCTGACCCGCACAGATGACATGCACGTTTAGAACTGCGCTCGTTCTCGCTTTTCTGGCTCTGAGAAGTACGCGAGAAGTTGAGAACGGAGTCCGGAGTCTTGGCACTGCCTTGGCGAGGAAAGTTTGTTGACCTCGGCCTCGGCATCGTTCGACAGTTCTAGCAGGCGAGCACAAAGACACCGAATCAGCGCGCGCCAGCATAACCTCTAGCAGTGCCTACGCCCGTTCCTGGTTCTCAGCAGTATGCCTCCGGCCACTGTCTCCTGGAATTCTCTGCTGGCCACGCCTCCCGCACTGACGTCGGCGCTTGCTCGGGAACTGCTTCTGTTTCGCATTGGCGTGACGAGGACTTTGACGACGATACCAGCACGCTCGGCGCAGAGGCTTACGATTGCCCCAAAGTCTCATATATACACGGCACCTTCTATACCACGGCCATACATAAGCGGATTCCGTTTCCAAACTTCAGTTGCTTCCTCTTCTACCACAGACCCAGCCTCAGCACAACCGTCGAGCACTTCTGGTAGCTCTGAGACTTCGACCCCCGAAAGACCCTCGAGGCTTGCACGAGTACTCAAGAATACCTCTCTCGCGTTCATCCTTTTTGCTTTAGGTTTCGGTATGGCTGCCGCACCTGTCGCCGAGGCCGTCAATGGCTTCTTGAATCTTCCCACCGACGAAGAAACGCTTTCCCTCTTCGAACCTTCCACGCCTAACGCTGCCGAGATCAACGACCATATCGTCAATCACCCCCTAGCACAAAAGCTGCGCAGACAAGAAGGCATCGTCGAGTCAAGACCACATCTTAAGATTCCGCCTGCCATGAGGCCTCTCAACCTCACCGGTGGTACACTGTTGGGCGAGAACAAGATTGAGGTTCCCCCTCTCACATTCCAGGATAAGGAAGCTGAGCTACCGACCATGGTGCAGCTATCATTCCTTGGCCCAGCATTATGTGGCCATCCTGGTATTGTACATGGAGGACTCCTGGCAACCATGCTGGACGAAGGTCTCGCGCGGGCCTGCTTTCCTGCTCTGCCAAACAAGGTCGGAGTAACTGCGAGTCTGAAGATCGACTACCGAGTTCCCTGCCCTGCCAGCAGCTACGTTGTGCTCAAAGCAGAGACTACAAAGGTCGAAGGTCGCAAAGCGTGGGTGAAGGGCTGGATCGAGATTTTGGGCGAAGAGGATGGCACAGGCACCAAGGTTGTTGAAGCTGAAGCTCTTTTCATAGAGCCTAAGCAAGCCAAGCAGATGGCTCGAGTGTACAGCTCGACGTGAGTTGTTTTTGGCAGATGCGTTGTCTAGTTTAAATGCCGATACCCCCTTTGCTGCAACATGTGAGAATAGAGATAGAAAGACATGCATAATGCAAATAGCTTCTATGAGCCTCTGCCGTTCCTGTCTAATGCATTCATAAGTCATTGGCACGTTCCCTAAAACGCCAGCTATTCTGCACCCGGGCTATGCTGAATATGTATAAGATGGTTGAGCCTGCGCCTTCAAGCTGTATTCGGAACAAGCTCGACAAGAGTCCGGCATCCCAGCGCCTGACAGCGACTGCTTGCTCATGAAGTGATGATACTGCTGCCCTGGAGTCTCAAAAGTGATCAGAAGTTCGTGCCTTCTGGTGGCTGTGGAAGCTTCTTGTTGGAAGCTGCTGCCATGAACCTCCGAATCTCGATCAGGATGGTCTCCATAGTGAAGTCGCGCTTCCACGTTGCAAGTGTTGGTAATTTGGTAAGGTCGACCTGTGAGACGCATTAGATGAAATTCAGAAGCGGCGTTTATATCCACTTACCTTTCCGTTCTTCGCATCCACGCAAGGTAGGTTGACTTTGCTAATGAACGTAACCTCTGGCGGGCTGTCTGGATAATTTGGGCCACAGTGAATCTTAAGCGAGTAGATGCGGTTCTCATGTACGCTCTGCATCCTCTCTTAGCATATGTTGCCTCACGTTCTCCCGCCATGCCCAGCTTCAGCTCTCAACGTACGTGAGGTGGACCCAGGATAGTGCCATTCCAGTTGGTCATGAGCAAGTCGTCGCCTTCGTCGAGTCCATAAGAGCACGCCTCTAACATTTCCGTCAGTATATCGCCCGATTTTCCACCGCATCTTTCCCAGCCTGACCTGCACCAAGGCCTTTCTCGCCTTTTTCTAGCTCTTCTAGCAACCGGAAGTTGCGTGGAACCTTCGCACCCATGGTCGCGATGGTGTTCGTTCTCAAGTCGCAGAGGTAATTTGTGGAGTCTGTTGTTCAAGGTCGAAAGTGAGTGGTAGAGTTCAGATCGAAGGCGAAGCACAAGATCAAGACCAAACGCCAGTAGTCACCCCACCCCACCTTCACGCATCAAGTGTGCCAGACTGGCGGGTCCTCGTCCTCGGCCTGACTGCCTCATTCATCACACGACATGAACATTTGCACCGGGCCCCGGAAGCACTTGTCAGAGCGGCGATGGATATCAAAGCACGATTCGAAGTCTTGTCCAGATCTGCATATCTGGACGTCCTTCTGCCAAAAGCGCCACAATTCGATGCCGCCGCATTGATACGAGCTGGCGCCGCAGATGAACTAGCAAGAGCACCGGCAAGGCGTAACCTGTTCTTTGGTACCTCTCCCCCTTTCCAAGCACACACACTTCAACTTACTGAAGCCTAGGTGCCTAAGACGAGCAAGCCAGCGTTATTGTGACTCTCAAAACACCCAGGAAAGAGGATGAAGTACGCGAAACTTTGGCAGATCTGGAGCTGGTAATCGCAGCACACGCAACTGATGCCGTTCCCCAAGGCAGCGGAAATACGGCATCGGCGTCTGGCAAGCATGATCTAAACTCTGGCACCATCTCGGCCAGCGAGTTCACAGACATCGTGGCTCTGGAAGACCAAACATACGTGATCTGGAAATCGAAATTGCACCTGCCACCTCCAAGAACCCGACTACAGAGACCTGCCATCTATTTCACAGCGAATCTGGCAATTGGTAGCTCTCGCCAGAAACCCCCGCCGGGGCCTACAGATCCATATCTGCCCAGCTGTGAGCCTTTACCATCGAACGTGCTCGAACCTCTGCGATTCGACCCTGCGCTGCGCGGCTCCGATGTGTTCCTTTCAGAAGCTCGCATCACGAAAGTGGCGCCCAAAGCACCAAGTCTAGCAGACATCGTTAGACCCATCAGAGGAGCAACGAAACGAGCATTTCCGGCGGTCCCTGCCATCTTCACGCGAATCAGATATTCCACATTGCCAGATGCAATTGTTGCCAGCCTGCATCTCGAAGCCTCGCAGCTCATAGCTGGTACAGTCCGCATCACCAAGACTGAGCTGGAAATTCCTCATGCGAAAGTGGAGGACTTGACAAACATTTCGCTCCCGCTCGAGACTCGCGGCGGAGATGAGACTATATTTCTCTTCAAACTGCTATCCCTCGACACCAAGTCTTCAACAGCCGAGGATCATTCTCCAGTATCGATCTCAATCAGAGCATCCGCCTCCCTCGACCAAGGCTCCGAAATCTCCTTTGAAATAGACTGGCAAGCCCACGTTGACCTCTCCCATACATGGCAGAAGCCCTCGTATCGCTGGAGCAAACCTTTGAACGCATCGTCACACCACAAATCAGTCTCAGTGCAATCACTACCTAAATCCTCTCTCGACGCCGGAAGCAGAACGAGTAACGAAGGCACAAGCGAGGGCGTCATCTTTAATTTCACCGGCCCGCCAGTCGTTCCTACGTCAACAGAGTTCAAGCTCAACGTCCATTGCAATAATCGCTCCAACCGTCCTCGGCGCTTCGGACTTGTGATGATCCAGCCGAAGAAGTCGAGAGCGGTCATGAGCTCAATCACGCACACTTCAGCAGAGACTGACATGATCGCTAACATCTTCAGAGCGCCGCCACTGGAGAAGAGCAAGCTTCCAGATGTCTTGGACCTCAACCCGGATGTCAGGATTGGCCCTCTGCCGCCTGGGGCATGCTTCGAAACGCACATGACATTCAAAGCTTTGAAGTCTGGGGTTTTAGATTTGGGCACATTGAGAATCGTAGATCTAGATAGCAGGCAGACAGTAGATGTATGGGAGCTGCCGGACGTAATTGCGATGGCGATAGAGTCATAACGAGAGTCAAAGTTGTTGCAATGTGAAGAGGCGGGAACGAGAAACGAGCGTCAGCTTCGTGCTCTGCTTTGAATTTCTCGGTTGCTATCTTTTCATACCAAACCAATGCATAGGAAAGTAGCCACCTGTGCCACTGCTGGTACTGAATTTCCCAGCCAAATCCTACCGATGATGATGTGGGCGCTTCGTGCTTCGTGCCATGAAGGCTTCGTTTCACAAGCCCAAATTCGCTCACCCTCCCTCCTTATACCTCGCTATCCCTGTGTCCTTCTCGTGTCATCTCAGCTATTTCACGCCGCTGAAGTCATTATCTCCCGAATTCTCGCCCCTCAACGCCTTTCACATGACGCAGCCTCCTTTCTCAAGTGGCGGTGGCCGGAATATTGTTTCCCGATGCAGATGTTGGCGTCTTCGCAGCCTCTCCGCTGTCACTCTTCTGATGCTGCTGTGGCCTGTCGTGGTTTGGAAGGCTGCCGTTGCGGACCCACAGGTCGATCAGCGGCTGCATTGGCTCTGTGTCGCGCTCTGGAAGCAGACCAAAGATGCGCCCCACATTGATGAAGTGCATGAAGCACGTGTTGAGGTCACGGTACGCCGATAGATGCCAGTAGTCCATCCAGTGTGACCAGTACAGGTGGGCGTAACATCGGAACATCTGCTTGTACATGTTCTTGATCTCCGTTTCAAACCGGTTGCTGAAGCCGGATGTCTTGCCAAGCCAGTGGTTCGGATCAGTGGCAGCCTGTGCTGGGTTTGGTAGTGGCGGCGCTTGCTGGAACGTTTGCGTGGGGAAGGTAGTCTCGTCCTGGATCTTGCCAGCGACCCACGTCTGAATATGCTTCATGTAGGTAGAGGCTGGGAGGTTGATTGGGTTGCGGCTAGTGTCAATCCAGGTGTAGGTAGTGCTAGTATACAATTAGTGGCTTGACATTGATTTGAGTCGTTCACAGCACTTACGCGCCAGCGGACATGCTTGGGCAAGACTTTTCATTGCACAGACAGATGCCCTTGCTACGGTCCTCGGTCTGCACAATCTTGATCATACCTGCCAAGAGGCGATTCTGCTCGACGACTGCACCCAATGTCAGTCTGGTCCATGATTTGAATGGTCGGTGGTGCCTTACTCTGATGTGCCATCCACTCGCCTTCCTCGATGAGCTGTGGCTTGGCGGCCAAGGTCATGAAGTTGCCCTTGACGATGAACCCGGAATACTCTTCGCGGAAGAAGAAAGGCGGCTTTCTGGCACCGGAATTGCTCTGGTGAGCCTGCTCATTGGCGTTCATGGTAGCGGATGATGCTGAGGGTGACGCTGGCACGGGCGAGATGTTTGGTGGGTAGAGCGAAGATGGGCTATTTGCGGATGGTGATGAAGTGTTCGTGCGGCTTGGTGGTTGGTTTGGGCGCTGTGGCTGCTGGCTTCTGCCCAAGTTGCGACTATTCAATTCATTGTCAGTCATCATCCGAATCGTGGTCTGCGAATAAGCAAGCATTGGAGGCCGCGGCGGTGATTGCGAAGTCCTGTGGCGATTGCGAGGCACGTACGGCCTCTGGATCCGCTCCAGGTGGTCCTGGAATCCTGGCATGGCTGGTTGGTGATGGCGTTGCATGGACGTCGACACCGTCGAGAAGCAATATATAGAAGGGAAAGCACAATAGAGCTCAAACCTCACTCGCCGCGCTCGGACTGCTGCCTGACCATTCTCACATTTCGAAGAGCTTTGAGACGCTCATTCACCCGCGACACTTCTATTTGGCAGGAGCGTGAAGTGAGCGCCGCAGACAATTGGCGGGCAGGTCCTTAGGCTGCATTCGAGTAGCCCAGCGGACGACGCCAAGAAGGCACTGGTCGAGCCATGCATCTCAAAATCTGAGATGACGAGGAGCAATGCATGCTTGGAGCATCGTAAAGAGCAGTAGCCACAGTGCTGGAAGAGACAAGCTGGCAATGGCAATAGCTGTGTTGCAACGTCGTGCTGGTAGGACGGATGAGGATTCGAGCATTGGCGAGGGCAAGTGAGTCTGCCTTTCGAAGGTTGGAGGAAGTGTCCAAGTCATGAGGGGCTTTGACAAGTATCTTGAACGTCCATCCGTAGTCCTCGGCAGCCATGCAGACAGAGCATGCGGCATGTCGAGCAGATCCGATCCGGGTTGGGGGGCCAGGGAAGCAACGAGGGCAACATTACCTTCCTTTGCGTAGCACCTGCCGTTGATTGCATCCAAGCACTGCTTCCAACCTCTCCGCAGTCCAAGCGATGTCGTCCAAAAAGAGGCCGCGGCGGAGGGAGCGAATAATGTCGGAAAGGAGCAGCGGTCAGGTCAGACCGGAGACGTCGTGCTTGCTTGCTCCGCACCATGCACGTCTCCAAACTTCGTCCAACGCTCGCCGACTTGCCAGAAAGGAAAGCTTATCTTACTCACAGATTGTTCATCCAGGACGACATGTTCGCAGCCTGGCTGATGTAATGTCGGGAGGGCGTCGCTGGTGGCCGGGGGGAATGCAAAATAAGGAACGAAAGATTGCACAACGTCTCGCACTGTCGTGTGATGAAAGGAGGCTCTGGCTCTGCGCTGAAGTTGATCAAGGGCTCAGCGTCAAACCCCGGCGAGTTTCATCTGCAGCTTCATCCCGGCTCGCCCCGCCCCGCCCCGCCCCGCCCCGCTGAGTCGCGACTTCCCTTTGCGAAAACGCGCGGCGCGGCGAGGCCTGTGAAGCGCGAGAAGTGAAGCCGACCTCACTATTGCGAGTCGCATTTCGATTCACCGCACATCAAGTAAGCACACCGATTTGAGTCTTCGGCTCCTATTACTACTACATCGGATAACAACGCTGGCCAAACCTGACACGACCGCATCTGAACGCGCATTGGACACGAAAAACAGGCCTGGTGTGGCCGCGCATCGTTCACATCATGTCCGCAGAGCAGTCGCCGGCGGCAGAGCGCTTTGGAGATGAAGACGAAGTACTAGGAAAAGACGGCACAACTGGCGCGACCGGCGACATGAACGACGACGACGATGACGACGATGTGCAGACGTCGCGGCGAAAAGTGCCAGCGGTGCAGCCAGTCGGAAGCGACGATGATGAGGGCGGTGATGACTTGTTCGGCGACAACGACGGGCACGGTGATGCTGGAGATGGGCCAGGGGAGAAGCCTATGTAGGCCGCAGCGGATCCAGCGTACAGGATGGCTCAGCTAACGTGAAGGTATAGACGCGGTCTGGATGATGAGGAGCTCGATTCCGGCGACGACGAAGGCAGACAAGATCGACAGACCCAGGAAGAGGCGCAGGAGCAGTATGAGGAGCGCGAAATGCTTTCAATGGACATGGAAGTCGCACGGCAGCCTGTACCAGAGCCTAGCGATGGCGAGATGTACCTGCTCAAGGTGCCGGAATTCATGTCCATTGAGCCTGAAGCCTGGCAGAATACCACATTCCAGCCGCCAAAGACCGATCATCACTCGAGAAAGCCAGCATCTGCCACCTTCTCAGCTTTCAACACCGCAATGACCACCATCCGATGGCGGCATTCCCCCTCAGACCCGTCGATCCTCCAGTCAAATGCACGCATAAACCGCTGGTCTGATGGATCGATTACGCTGCAGCTAGCATCTGATCCTGCTACACAGTACGAGATTGATGGTAATCCTCTGGCACCGCCCCAGAGAAATCCCATCAAACCGACTCCAACGAGCGTCACGGGAGGTACCAAAGGCGGCAGACAAGGACAACCGCTGGACGAGAAGTACGACCCTAAAAAGGACGCTTTCACATACCTTGTTGCGCCGGTGCAAGAGGCAGAGGCGCTTCGAGTGACACACAAAATTACCGCTGGCTTGTCTATCAAGCAGACTGAGAATGTCAAAGATGATGCCATTGAGCGACTGCAAGCTGCGCTCGCCTCAGCAGCGAACGCAACCAAAGTCGCAGGCGCTACCGGTCAGCTCGAGGCTACAGAGGTGGATCCAGAACTACAGCGTCTCGAAGCGGAGAAGGCAGAGAAGCAAGCCTTGCGTGACAGAAAGCGACGCGAGAACGCTCAAGAGCGCGAGCGATTACGAACAGACAGAGCCCTCGGTCGTGCTGGTCTGTCTTCTGGTCGATATGGTGGCCTCAATGTTGGCATGCTCGAAGATGACGAGGAAGGCGGCATCGATCGTGGCCGACCATCAGCCGGCAAACCTCGCGCTAAGCCGCGAAGAAGGAGGAATAGCGAGTATAGTGACGACGAAGATTTCGGTCGTAAGCGCTTCACAAGAGAAGACAGCTACGACCAAGAAGATGACTTCGTGGCGCCCAGTGACGAAGAGGAAGTGGTCGAGGATGACGAGGATCCAGATGATGGCATTGTTGAACAAGCGAGAGAAAAGCGAAGACCCGCGCCAGCACTATCGGCGGAGAACAGCGGTCTGGGCGATGATGCAGATGCCGACGGCGAGATTGATGATGACATTCCGCAGCAGCAAAGAACCAAGAGACGTCGTGTCGTGGACGATGATGACGAAGAGTAAACGCATCGAATTTGCATAGCGATGGTTGGCATTGGCGAGGAGTTGGCTGTAATATACATACATCGCGAGCCCGAGCTGAAAACGCTCCGAGAATACCACCAAAAGTCCCAGCGTTACCTTGGAGCCGCGTGGAACATTTCGCTCATTGAAGGCACATCGTGACCGAGCTCAAGGGCCGGAGGGAAAAGATCTTTTCGCACTTGAGCGCGCTTTTACTGCATGCATTACGACTACTGAACGAAACGACTTACTGATGGTGGGATTCGATCACCAATCGCCTACACTCTGTATGCCCTTCGACTTGGCCACAAGCATACTCACTCGAAAAGGATTCTACGAGTTGTAAGTCTTGCCGCAGCTCGAATTAGCCAACTGCATTTGACGCTCCGCTCGCGACCTACAACAATATTACTGACAACGAGATCTAATGTCTACATTTCCGCCTAGATGAGCACTCATGCCAGGGTAAAACTGTCGGTAAGCAGTATGTCCGCGACACTCTTTGCTACCATAATCCCATATTTCCCATTTTGGAGCATCCACTGCTGCTCCTCAACATCCCAAATGCTTAGATCCCTTCTTCGCAGCGGGAAACGGTAGCTTGCTGACTGTCCTGGCTTGATCCACTTCTTATCGAAGCCTCTCAGTTGCTTCTCCACTCCGCTGTTGGGGATGTTGATATATAACTGCGCAACTTCGGCTGCTGCGACTGAGCCGGTATTTTCGACAGTGATCGTGACGTTAGCAAGGATGTCATAGAGCGAGGCCAATCCACCCTCTGGTGGCGGCGTCGTGGCTGATGCGTCCGGAGGAGAGAGACTGTGAGACATGCCAGGTGCGAGAGACGTGCTCAAGTTCGAATAGCTAAAGGTCGTATACGTCAAGCCATAGCCGAAAGCGTACCTCGGGGCGATGTTGTTCTTCAGGAAATGCCGGTAGTCAATGTAGATGCCCTCAGAGAAATTGCTTTGAGAGTATTGAGGATCCTGGGGGGTCGGTAGTGTGGGATTCAGGAGAGCCCCATAGTCGGACTCGTTATGCGCAACAGTGTATGGCAGGCGGCCAGACGGAGACTGTCGGCCATAGAGAATCTCTGTAAGCGCCTCGCCAGAAGCTTGGCCAGGCAAGTGGGCAAATATAACGGCGGTCACATTGGCGTGATCTATCCATCGATCGACCAGGCGAATTCCAGCGTTGTGGATTATGACGATCGTGCCGCTGCATTGGTCGGCAACGTTGGTGACCAAGGTGTCGCTCCATTCATCGGCCAGCGTTGTCCTGTCCGCCGACTCCGAAGACTGCGAATTGATCAGGACAAGACACGGGCCACTGGCATCAACCACTGTCGGATTTTGAGAGGTAAAGTCTGTGTGTAGCGTGGTTCCATCAACTGCAGCTTGCCGTAGCAAAGAGTCGTACGGTGCAAAGGTGATGGTGGGCGTTTGACCTCCTGATCCGCCTCCAGTCTTTAACGTTCCATTGAAAGCCACCTCCGGGATGCTAATGTCAGCAGGCGCGACCGCCGCGGCCAAAAGCAATGCTTGAAGATAGGTGAAATCTTCGCCATTCGTGTACTTCAATGTATTCTCCAGCGACACTGCATACAGACTGGCATCGGGCACCGAAGTGTTGATGCCGCCGATCGCGTCGTATCCGAAGACAGACATGGACTTTGGTTTCTTTAGGGGCAATGCGCCATCGATGTTCTTCACAAGGACATGAGAATCGACGGCAGCTTGGAAGGCTATCTGGGCTGACCCAGCATCACGGGCATCGGTGTCATTATGAGAATCCATGCCCGGGCTGCTCAGAGGAGCGAAGCGGTGCCACGCTGAAGCATTGATTAGCGCACTATGTAGCAAATAAATTGAATTCCAAACTTACCTGCCAGGATGCGAGTAGCCATATCATCGAGTCTAGTGCTATTCATCGATCCATTCTTGACTGCCGTGGCAAGCTGGTTATTTCCCCAGTAGAGATCGCTCGGCATTACCATATCAAGGCCTGCTTCAGCGCTTGCAATGCCCGTGTGCTGTCCATACCAGTCGCAAAGTGTGAACCCTTGGAATCCGAGCTCCGTCTTGAGTAGACCATTCAAGATCTTGCTATTTTGACATGCGTATGAATTGTTGACTCTGTTATAGCTTCCCATCACAGAGCCTACGCCAGCATATACTGCGTCGTAGAAGGGGAACAGGTACAATTCGTGGATTGTCTTATCGTCGATGTTTGAGGATACTGAGTTGTTGAGATTGATACCGATTGGAGCCAAGAAGCCTTGCAGAAAAGGATTGCGATTGGTCTCTTGCTCGTTACCAATAAAATGCTTTACGCAAGCAACGACAGACTGCTGGAGTCCTCGCACTGCCGGGTCAACGAGCTGGCCAGCGAGATAAGGATCGTTTGTGAAGCCTTCCCAATTCCTCCCGCCTTTGGCCACTCGACCGAGAGGCCCTACTACTGGGCCCAAAGCGACATTGACGCCTTTAGCTTTGAACTCCTTGCCCATTTGGTATGCTCTTTGGTAGGCAAGACCACGATCCCAGGTTGCACCAATGGAAATCTGGGCTGGGAATCCACTGACGTTCTCCGCTGTCCGCACGCCGGTGGGACCATCATTCAGGCAGATGCCTGGAAATCCCATTCTCTCGACCGAACCCGTAAAGCCAGAGCATTTTCGATTGTCCTTTGCTGGAATGGTGACGTTGTTTTTCTCCTCGTTGCTCATGGCTGCTACCATGGCTTTGGCTTGAGCGTAGGCATTGGCCCAGAGACCGTCCCCTTTACCTTCCGGCGACGGATATACAGGTGGCGAATGGCCATATGAATAGTAGTGCTCTGGATCAGTCAATTTCTGTGGATCTACTCCAGGTTGCGACAAGGCTGCGATGATTGCTTGTTGAGTGTTATTCGCTTCCCCAGCCAGATATTGTGCTGCGAGGTCGACCAGGTTGGCTGGGACAACTCCAGTGTTATTGATTACACTTGCGATTGCATCGGTGGAGGCAAGCTGGGCAAATGCAGATGCTGAGCATAGCGCCAGCGTTCCCAACGCCCGTTTGCGGACCATGACGTGTAGAATAGTGCTGCAAAAGTGGAAGCAGCTTATTATTACGTGCGGTCGTCGTTAGACGGGGCATAGAAGCGGGCAGCGTGGAAGATGAAGGTGTTGCATGTCGTGCTCGTATTCGTGTGCATTTTATTGCTAGCAGTAATGGGAAGGAAAGGGCAGACTAGAGCACTATACTTAGAGCCGCGGCGTACGCTGTTACGCTAGCCCTATTGTATCTATAGATTACAATAGATATCTACTAGGCCGTCGAGCGGAAAATATCGGTCCCACATCGGTAGCGCCCCAAGAGCCGCGGCACGCCGGCAACCAACCAAGTGCCATCGGCTACCACCAGCAACAGAGTCTACTAACCTATAGATAGTGTATACGCTCCACAATACACCATACACCCTGATTAAGCGAGATGGCGGAAGGGGGTAATCCCTGAAAACGGGATCTCACTGATCAAGGCTAGCGTACTATCTAAAGGAATTATCCGCACCTTCAAAAAGTTCAGGTCTAACGTTTTCAAGCTAGCTGCCTTTTCCGGGGATTACCCCCGTCCGCCATCTCGCTTAATCAGGGTGTATATACGACTCTTTTGGGCGAGCTCTCAGCAGCTATAACCCGCCAAGCTACTTAATATTACTCGGATATTCTAGTATTCGGGAATCGGGCATAGCCGATGTATATACACTGGTATACACTAGTGTATCATACAGTGTACATGGTCCGGATCTTGAGGAGGCTGTAAACCCACATCCCTAGCTACCACTTGGGGTAAGAAGTCCGTGGAGCACGTGAAAGTGGGGCATAACTATACCATGAGCTACTGCCACGAGGTCAACGTCTACCGGAGCTTGGGTCTCGTATCCGTATCTCAGCCGAGCATGTCTTGTGCCTTTTGGCAGCAGCAGCAGTAATCCCAAGAGTACACTCTATACTGCCGCTCGACCTAGGCATCCCACCTATACCGGCTATGTTCTCACAGTTCACACTACCCTCGCTGCCGCCGCTGCCGTCGTGGGGTCAGCTCAGCGGCGGGATCAAACTCCCCAAGGCCGACATCCACGACGTCGAGGAGCGAGCCGAGAAAAGAGCTCGCACGCTGAAGCACCTGCTCAAGGCGAATCACATTAATTACAGCATCATCTACAACAACCTCCGCTTCCACAACCACACCCCCCATATCCTCGGCTCAGCCTACATCTTTGGCGCCGATCACGATGAGCTGACACACATCTATGAGGCGGAAAGCAAGCATCTAGAGCCATGGCAAGACAGTCCGGGAGAGATCGCTTTGCACGACTGGCGAGACTTCTTGGGAAAGAGAGAGTATGTGTGCTCGTGCTGGGAGTTAGTTGCGAACAACGGCTTACAGCCTGTGATAGATACCAACGGGCCTTCATTGATTTCTTTGAAGATCAGCTCGTCCAACATGGCTACGACTGGCATGCCCTCTTGAATCACTTCCTGCTTTCCGGGAAAGAGCCTCTCATCAATAACCTGATCGCTGGCCTCGCACATCCACTCATCCACTTGGGCTATGCAGAAGAGCTCTCATCCCGTACAGTGGCAGTTGAAGCTCTGGGGCTTGCCGCTTGTTTCTACAACGACTGGCACGTCTTCCTTGACAACCCGAAATACACCAAGCCGGCCCCAAACCCCACAGACTCGCTCTTCGGCATTTTGGAGCGGGTTCGCAATGACACCAGATTCAACAATTTATCCGATCATCTCGGCAGCGACAATATAGATAAAATACTTGGCAATGAGGAGCTGGCGGCCGCAGCTTTAGAGTACTGGAATTCCTGGGATCTGAAGAAGCCAACTGAGCAATTCGCCGAGTCGCAGAAGCTCGCGGTCGCGCTTGTAGTGGCGGCCGAAGAACCTTCCAACGACAAGGGGTATGACTTCTTTGGAGTTCACCTCTTGACCAGCTCGCACGCTGTACGAACTCTCCTGCCAACTCTGCCTAACAAACACCATATCTCTCTCGTCCGACAATGGTGGCTCTTCACATTGCTGGTGTACATTGCACAGTTGAGACCCAAGATCAACATCGACAATATCAAGCTGGTGGAGCTGGAGGGCCGCGATTGGCAGTTCGTCACCGAGAAAGCTCTCAAGAGCAAATGGCGCACAGATGCCCATTTTGTCAAGGCGTTGCGATGTATGCATGAGGCAAGCAAGACATGGGGTGATGCCAACCAGTTCTACCTCAAGTCCGCTGTCAAGATGGCGCAAGAATTCAGAGGCTGGGGTGGTTTTGGCCCAAACCAGCTAGAGGAAGAAGCAGATGTCCAAAATATTGCCGCTCGAAACCACAGGCGGTTCTCTGGGCAAGGCGAGGGATTGTACGAGTACGATGCATGAAAACAAGACACGCCACAGAATGTACATTATTACGACGAATGAGTGAATGATGCAGCCAAGATTGACGAATTGTTGCGGGCCAGGTGGGGCAAAAGTGCCATTGAGTGAAGTTGAAATTCTGAAACAACTTGCTATTGTCGCAACAACAGTGCTATTCTCGAACAATGTTATTCAGCCGACAATGCATTCATCAAGATTGATTTGTATTTACTCGAGACACGTCCGGCTCTTTCTGAGTCGATTCGCGTCCAAGACATTTGCCAGCACAACATCTTCAGTCCGCGCGAACACGACTCTCAGACCTGAGCTTTTGGCGAACAAGCGTAACATCTTATGAGCAACAAACCCGACCAGATTGCCAGCGACATGGACATCATGGCCGATTGCGCCACGCCAATCGATTGGCCCGTCCTGACTCCGTCTGCACCCCCTCGCCACCATGAAACCGTCAGATCTAGCTACATCTCCTACGCTACGGCACCGGCAGTCACACCACTGGCATTTTTGAGACCTTCAAAGCAGCAGACAGCATCGCGCGGCACTGGGACCACGCAAGCATGCAAGACAAAAGCTGGCAAAGCCTACTCCATCAAACCAGCAGTGCCACTGCTCCCCGAGCCTGCCTTCAAGAGTGTCGCCAAATTGTCGAAAGAAGCAGAAGACGATGACATTCCGTCCGATTATCATGGCCCACCCATCGGCTACTCCATCAAGTGCGTACACCACAAGTCACTCGTCGCCGGTCTCGGATCTGTCACCACCTATGGCAATGTCCAGGCACCAAGACCTGTCTATGCGTTGCAATGCAACGTTGAGAACTGCTTAGTCTGCAAGTCTCGCCACGTAAGTTCAATAAATGCCCTGTTGGTGTGGGAGATTACTAAGTGTTCGCTAGATTCAGAAAACGCGTGCAGCTATGGCAACTGCGATCTCAACTTCTACCATGCCAGGCCAGCCTCACTCCAACAGCGGAACTTCGACGTGGCCAGCTCCCATCACGCCAAATTCCAAGCAAGGCCAGCGTTACGCGTGGGATGAGCGATTGCAACCAGTTCCTGCGCATTTCCCACCAACGAGGGTCGTGGAGCGCAAGATGAGTGAGGAGAATGGTCTGGAGGTATATGGTGGCTGCAAGAATGTCGTCAGTGTCAAGAGAAGCCCACCAATGGTCTCGGTAGCGGCGCTTGAGAAGGGCATCTGTTAGAAAGCGAGAAGGAGAAAATCCTCCCCGGTGGTTGGATGTGCATAAGAACGTGAATGACTGACTCATCGAAGTCGAAACGACCATAGCAACGAAATCAAATCCGTTGTTACTTAATGGCTCTTCAGCGTGGAGTTGAATTGTGTTTGAGCGTTGTGGGCAATCCACAGCCTCCCACTCACCCCGACGGAATATCATTGATGCTAAGGACAAATAGCAAGCGGCCGAATGTATAGCCCCTTCCTAGATTGCAGAGTCAACCGTGCTTGATGCCCGGCAGGTGATCGTACGCCACAGCTCACATGCCTTTGCTCACTCTTCAAGATCAGGCTTACTATGGTATTGCTGCGAAATAGAAGCATAGGTCCTGGTCATCCCTGCTGAGGAAACCAAGTGTAAGTGATGTGATCTGGTGACGACAATTCATGTCTCTCTGAACTACAACTCATCAATCCGATCAGTAATACATCTCCATAGAGAAACCCATACAGATGGGATTTCCAGGTAGGAGCTGGAAATCAAAATTGAAGACCCAAGGAGAGGTGGCTTTTTAAGTCCACTCTGCAAGGTCATAGCAGCTATGGTAACGGTAAGAGATCTGGTTTCAGCTCAGCATTCATGTTCTTCTGAACGAAAAGGACTCCATGCCAAGTCAATCCTGCATCGGCTCACACCGTCACCACTTCAAAGTCTTTCGGTGAAATCAGCTTGGCAATGGAGTTGAGTGCACATATAGATTAGGTCACGTTGGGAGAGAAAACCAAGAGCGTTCTTGAGGTGGCTAGAAGCTTGGACGTGTCGCTGAAGCATCAATCACATGCCAATCCGGTCGTCCAACTGGCTTTTCCTATTGTCGAGTAGAATCGGCACGAAGCACGCCGGCGATTCTGGATTTGGCAAACAAGAGAGATATATCAGACCGTAAATTCTCAACGACGACTTGTTCCTCTGCGATGAGCATCAAGGTTCCAGATTGTATACTTCATGAAGCACATGTAAAAGCATTTTCATCACCTGACACTGATTGCTCGTGAATGCTCGAGTCCTGTGAATGTGGACTTGTATTCACTTACGAGACTTTAGCATGTGATGTAGGTCTACTACAAGGTGACTCGCAATTCAACCTGCGACTTCTACACTCCAAACCATGGCGAACACCACCAAGCATCGCCTCTCGCAGCATTATAGCACCGCATACTGCAATCACCACCTCCAGCACGACCAACCCTCGCCACACCTACACCATGTCCCACTCTCTCAAGAAGAAAGGCGACTCTCACAAGTCGAGCCACCCCAAAGGCACCACGGCGAAGCAGTACAACGTAAATCGTCGCCTATACCCATACCCAGACCCTGAAGATGACAAGTTCGCCTCGGGAACCATTCGAGTCCACTCCATCGAGGGACTCAACCCAAGAGAGCGGATTCTGGAGAGCTGGACCCGCTGCAGAAAGCCCAAGGGCAGGCTCGATGGGACTTGTGTATCAGGTCACGCAGGGTATTATGTGCGACTCCAGAACGGTGAGCTGAAGGCAGCGATCAAGCTGTACGGCGCGACCTGTGAGCACGATGGCCAGGGCGGAGTTGGAGACGAGGAAGAAGGCGGGAAGAAAGAAGGAGGAGAGGGAGATGGAGAGAAGAAGGAAGGAGCTGCTGGTACTGGGGCCGTGGCTGCAGGCATGGTGGCATCTTGAGTGGCCGGGATGGGATGGGATAAAATGTCACCTGGAAATAATGCTTCAGAGTCGCTGCGCTTGTGTGATCGGAGGATAGGGTATACCTGTACGCGTACGGCTCAGTCCGCTTGTCGCTTCTCTTTGATTCGCCAGAACGGAAGCCACGCTAGCTGGCGGTTCCCGGTTCCCCAGTCCACCAGCTTCACCCGGTATGAGCAGTACACACAGCCTTGGATTGGCAGGAGAGGAGCCTGACCAACAACGACATGATGATATGCGGCCAGGTTGCCTTCGAAATTTGGACTTCTCGATCGATTCTCCTGCATATCTAGGTGCTCTCCTCTTCGACGCCCCGTGCCTTCGTCCCACGATTCCCAACTTCTTGCAGCTCATGCTCCGAGCAGCGGCCGTTCTGTAGACCTTGCTCATCATGCTTTCTTTTCCACTCTCGGCGCCGGACGCCATGCTGTCTAGTAGCCACACAAGCTCGCCCAATAAGTCAAATCCATCATGTCCTATTCATTGGCAAATCTCAGGCCAATTCTCCGATTTTGTTCAAACCTTTGAGGGATCCCAGCGACAAGGCTAGGCCTTGTGATCTGCTTCGTATCCGCATGAAACCTGTGACAGGCCCATTCTCGCCCTCTTTCTCGACACTCAAATTTGCGAGAGCGTCCTCGCCTGCAGAAGAAGTTAGCATTGCAATGCACGTGAGAAGATACTTTTCGTCTTACCGAACACAGATCGCGCGTAGAGATTGGCGCTCAAGAACTGGCATTCTCCCTCTAGACTGGCCTCTGGCGTCAAACAGCTCATGTTTGTTACTTTCATCAAGGCTTGCAGGAACTCCCGAAGACCTTTGCCGGCCGGCATCTTGGTGTTGATGTTAACCTTGTTCTCCCACTCAAACTCGGTCCACATGGTCCGGAACTGTGTCTCTGTACATTGTGCTGGCTGGATGTAGTCCATGATATCGACGTGAACATCATTCAGGATGACCACGTTGCTCTCCGTGGAGGAAGGTCCGTCATAAACAACATTTCCAAAAATTACTCCTGTGTCGGTTGACGATACTTTGATCGTTGCTTGCACGTTCAAAAAGTCGAGCCCTGGAAGGTTCTGCGTCGTAGGTCTCTCCACAACCTTCAGGTCTCCTAGCGTAGCGAACTCGACCGATAAGTTCTGAAGCGTTTCTCTTGTCTGATTGACCAAAAGCACGTCCAAGATGATGTCAAATTGATGCACCTGTACGTAGGCCTCCGCGTAGACCGGATCGGAGAAGCCAGTCAGCTGAACAACGCGATTCAGCTTACTGGAAAGGTCTTCAGTGGTGGCGTCACCACCTGTTGCCTTCTCGAGATCGATCTCGGCTTCGTCACCCCCATCCTGGTTCTTTGGCTTGAGCTGACGGATTGTCACCACGTCATCGATTTGAATGGCATTCTTAGCTTGCAAAAGCGCTTCCTTGGCCGCGCGCTTCTTCTCTTCGACTTGGACCATGTCGCGGAAAGCCTTTCGGGTATCGTTAAGAAATGCGACTTCCAGGTCCTTCTTTTGTTGAAACTCAGCCAAAGAGCGCACGCAGGACATGATACGATCGACAGAGTCTTCGTCAATGGGCGCCTTGACAAATTGTGACTGGCCAGCACGGATGATCGAGATCATGATCAGCATGGCTTCGGCGCGGAGAGCATTCACACGCGCTTGGTCGACTGAAATTTCCGAAAAGCGCATCACGAGCTTGGTCAATGTAGATGAGAGCACGGTGGCGAGGAAGTAGTCACCGTCCAGAATCAGCTGACGCAAAGGCGGCTTCTGTGCAGCCTTGACAGCATCAAGCTTCGCTTTAGCCGAAGCTGTGCTGGTAAGTGCGCTTTCCGTAGCGTATGTGCCATCTGCGAGCACTTTTCGCGAACCGGTGGGTGCTGCAGGCTTCGCGTGACCATTGACTTGGTCGTTGGGCTCCGCTTCGCCATCAGGCTGCTCTTCAAGCAGTCGTGCCTCAGATGCAACAATGGGAATCTCACCCAAGCTGGCTCGAATTCGCTTCCATGCCTCTTTGATATCATTCTGTTCCAAAGAGTACTCTCCGACGATCCACAAGCTTCCTCTGTAGACTTTGCCGGCACGCACTTCGCTGAGGGTGGACACCAGCCTCTCAACGATCGAGCTGCGCATCTTGGGAAACTTCTCAACCACCTCTTTGACGAATGAGATGACATCCACCGCTGAGGCGTTGTTGAAGTCCGAGATGAAGTCCATGAGCAATCCAACCACGCTCTGCGCAATCTCGGAGAACTTGATAGCGCACTGATGTATGGAGTGGATGAGCAGCGACCTGTATTCGTTGTTCTTCTCATATTGCTCGTCAACAGTCTTGGAAAGCTCTTTTTTGAGCAGCATGACGACTTCCTCCACGTTCTTGCTCGAGACCATGTCCATTGCCAGCTCAAGAGCCTTTCTCCGCACGTCAAGATCCGGGCTCGAAAGTACACGTAGGATTTCCATCGTAAGGTCGTCGAGAATGCCCTCGTTGGCCTTTCGTAGCGAGTTCACTTTTTCGAGCACAATGAGCTTGACGTTGTTGTCCGGCTCCTTGATGGCCAATTCAATGAATTTGCCGGCAGCAGCCTTGACTGCAACTGGGTTGCTTGTCAGTGCTGTGAGAGATGAAGCGGCCTCGTAGACAACGGTCGAGTCCTTGGCTTCTAGAAGATCGAAGATGAGGCGCAAGTATCGAGCCTTGTTATGCTGGTTTTGTACAGCATCTTTCCTGATGAACTCGAGCTCGACCAGCTGAAGCAGCTCGCTTGAGTTGGGAATGCCTTCGAACACACCACTCAAGTACTCGAGAGCCTTTTCATGGCTGATGCTGAGGAGTGCTGCGAAAGCATTGCGCTTGCAGGTGTTGTCACTTTCAGATTCCAAGAAGTTTTGAATGAGCTCTGGAGCATCTGGCATGAGAGCTTCAGAGTGTTGGTAGATGGAAGCGATGGCGAATACGGCATTCTTGCGCACGTATGAATGACGGTGCTCGAGGCAGGAGCGTGCAGGGGCGAGGAGCGGTTCAATGAGCTCGGGCTCTCGCAGCTTGCAGAGGAATCGGAGGGTGTTGCCGCGGATGTACTCGTTCGGATGTTGCAGGTCCATACGAATACCGTTACTGCGGAAGATCAGCACACCAACACCTTCACGGACTCGGTATTATGCAGCGCCAACGAATGTCCTTACCAGACCAGAATCATCTCCTGCTTGAGCTTTCCGCTGGCATCGAGCTTGGGGCATATCTCGTAATACAGATATAACAGCTTCTTTAGCGGCTTGCTCTTGCTCGGCATAACGAATCGAATGATGTGCATTAGCAAGCCAGGCATCGGGTCGCCATTGAGCATGATCGTCAATATGCGCTTCATCGTTTCCTGTTTCATCTCATCGCTTCCCTTCTCCAGCTGGTTCTTGAGGTCTTGCTGCGACGGCTGGTCCGCAGCATTGTCCAGGTGGACTAAGCTGTACGAATGCTCCAGAAAGGTCGCCATCTTGGACGAGTATTGCACGCAAACCCAATATGTGTCTATTCGAGGCGAGTCCTCCTCGCTGGCAATGTTCTAGTGCGCCAACCCTGGCCAAATTGTCCGTGCCTTCCAGTCAGGAGCTTTCGTAGGTTTTCTGAGCCCAGACTGAAGAATTGCCGATGCAGAATTGAAAGTCACGGCTGAGGAGGACCGTCGTGTGTGAGAGAGATCGCGGGATCAGATTTGGAGGTGGAGGTGGTGCTCTGCTCTGCTCTCCTGCTCCTGGACCGACTTCAAACGTGGTCTCTCACAAGCCGGACCCTGTTCCGCCATTTGATGCTTGGCTTGGCATTTCGCAGCCCTGCCGAGCCTGCGCCTGCACCTACGAACGTCGATCTCTCTTGATCTCTGGACCATCCTTCTCTGTGACCATCAAAATGAGCGAGAAGACGCCCGAACCATTCTACGTTCGCTACTAGTAAGTGCTGACAGCCCTGACCTGTTCTTGGCCTTCTCGCAAGCAGATTGTTGCAGGCCAAGTAGCGCAGGAAATCTACGAGACCTCATCTGACCGTGATACAGCTCTGGACACTCCGGTAGATTCGGCCATGAGTTCTTGGGTATATCTTCGTCTCACATGCTGTATTGCGCTGTCGTCTGACACGAGAGTTCTGCAGAATTCGACTTCAGAGTGGTAGGCGACGGCCGTTCCGCTCTCGCACGATATGCAAACAACTCCAACTATCGGAATGATTCCCTCATTCGAAAAGAGAGTATGCGACTCGACCAATTATTTTAACGAGAATGGGACACTAACATGCGACAGTGTGCGTAAGCTCACTCATGGTGGACGAGATTAAGCGCATCATCAAAGATAGTGAGATTTTGAAGTCAGTACCGCAGCGAATATTGTCAACACTGCATAGAGGGGGCTAACATGGCAACAGGGAGGATGATACAAAGTGGCCGCAAAAGAACAAGGATGGCAGACAGGAGCTGGAGATTCGCATGGGAGGCGAGCACATTTCCTTCGAGGTGAGACTTTGCTTGAGTGAGAATTGAATGATCTCGCTGACTTGAGCGCGCTGTGTCAGACCGCAAAAATTGGCTCCCTGGTCGACGTCAACGAATCCGAGGATCCAGAGGGCTTGCGGGTGTTCTACTACCTCGTGCAAGACTTGAAAGCTCTGGTCTTCTCGTTGATCTCACTTCACTTCAAAGTATGTCTACGGCTCGTCGTTTTGCTTTGATTACACAGCACATTACTGACTGCATCGTTTGTAGATCAAGCCTATCTAGGTGGCCGCTGCCAGATCTGGAAATTATACAACATTGTCCAGTTCGTTCGCATCAAGACCTTGCTACCGAATGTGGCCTGAAGGAGTCCACGCCGCTGGACCCGCCGAGAATAGCCGACCGAATGGCTCGCAGGCGCATGGTGAAAGGTCGTAATGAAGTCACTCCCATAGAGACATTGGTACAATGAGAGATGAAGTCGATGATACCAATGGAAGATCCGCTGTTGTCGAATGGTGGGTATCCGCCCTGCGATCTCGGCGCAGGAATGTTACAGAGACATGCAACAAGCACTTCAACTGAGGCTCTCAAAATTAGAACTGCACAGCGGAGCACTTTTCAGTTCGGGTGATTGCAGAGTAGACGGCTCAGAACATTCTTCTCAAGCGTTCTTGTGGTGTCTCGGCAGCACGTGTCCATGTTCTTCTCCAGAGTCAAAGAGCTCGGCTGTGTTGCTGCGTTTTGACGGGGCCAGTCACTGCACGTCATCCAGACCGTCGACAGGCCGTCTCCCATCTCGAACCACTTACACCATTGACAACAACATCATCTTTCGCACACTCTTCTCGGGCGCAGTCTTTGATGCGGTTGCATGTGCGAATGGGCTTCCTTCCTTGTACATTGTAATGACCTTTAAAATCACTTCCGTGAGCCCAAACTCTAGCCACGCTTCCATATCCTTGCGCGCAACCGTCACGCGAGTGCCCTAAGAATGCCGACACCCAGCGAAGACACTATTATCGATTCGACAGTTGTATCATTCGACGAAGAATTACGGCGATGCCCACCCGAGGAGGCTAGAGAACGACGCACGCAAAGGCAGGAGCAGCTCGTAGAAAGAACGGACCTCTCTTCCGCTGGAGCGGATCGTAGCGAAGAACAGCGCGAGAACCTAGCGCGACCTGAACAAATACCTTCTCCAAACGATGCGCCGCAGTCAGACGCAAGACGCAGTGTGAATGATCGATTGCAGCCTCCCAGGCCGAACACAAAGGTCAACGAAGTAGATGATGCAGGCATTCTACCAGAACCACCATCGCCCACGGTTGGCTCGCCCGATGCGCCTTCTGAGAGCGATGTCAGGCTAGCACAGAGCATGTCATCAACAGCAATATCGTCGGAAAGCAATGCGTCGCCATCACCACTATATTTGCATTATGCCGAGCTGGACCGTGAGAGATATCTTGGGCTCAATTCGACTACATCTTATCTGCGACCTGGCAGTAAATTTCGCGGTACTCAGCAAAGTGATAGGCAGGTTTATGATGTTCAGGTCGAGCTGAAAGATGTGGACATGGAGGAGAGCAGACTCTGTGGATACCTGAGAATACAAGGTAAGACACTGCATTCGCTTGTTGATGCGGAGCTGACAGACCGCAGGCCTCACGGACGACCACCCTACCCTCACCACGTTCTTCGAAGGCGAGATAATAGGACCTCGATATCTCTTCCGTACATCTCACCCAACGTGGGGCTCCTCAGAAAAGGTCGACCTTCAACATTGGGCCCGATTCCCTGCATGGCGACCGCTAGCCAAGAGTGCGAGTAAGAACTCGCTGTTCACGCTTAAGAATCCATGGGAGAAAGAGCACTTGTTCATGCGATGGAAGGAGTATTTCCTTGTCCCAGACCACAGGGTAAAACAGATCAGTGGCGCTAGCTTCGAAGGTTTCTACTACATTTGCTTTGACCAAAGATCTGGAGGTGTAAGCGGCATATACTTCCACAGCAAGAGCGAGAAATATCAACAGCTGGAGTTGCGATGGGTGGACGACGGTGGCAGAGTACCTGCAGTGGAGTTCCGATGAAGGGAATCGTGAATTTGCAGTATATGGGCCGGGAAGTGAAGGATAGTCATTCTTTCATGCTTGTGATAGCGTTGTGGCGTTCTGGGATAGCATAGGAAGGGGATATATCGGCAAAGCTGTAATTCACAGTATCACCTGTACGCGTACAGGTGAGTCCTCTTGTCGCTTTTCTAGCATGAGTGCGGCAGTCAATACAGCATGCAAGCCGTGTTAAGGCTGGCTGGCCCACACGGTACGCATCGACGCATGCCACCGCGTGGATACATACACTGTACATTCTCTTGCAAACGTCGGGTGGCTAGCGATCGACAGGTTCTTCAACGCGCATGCAGTGGTGCCGTGCGTCGGTCTTTGTCGTTCGCATGATTCTCCATACGAAGCAGCGTGTTCCTGCATTATTGGCCATTTGGTTGAAGCAGGACTCAAACCTGTTCGACTTCGACCGTTGCGACATCCGGCTGGAAGGAGAGTTTGCCCGACATCGATCCGAAAGTTCAATCCCGTGCCTTCGTCTGCACTTCACTCCTCGGTTCCCTGATCTGCTTTCATTATTTCGTATTCTTCTCTCGTATCTGCACATCAGACTCCAAGGACCATTGCGAATGGCCAGCGCACTTGCGTGGTATTTCAAGATACTGCAGAAAGCAGTCCTCGCTCGTCGGAACTTCGGCCACGTTCCCAGCAGAATACCTAGCAATGACCTCAATGTGGAGGAGTCTGACGACGACTCTGCGATCGCGTCTCCTGGCTTGACCGGCAGTGATGAATGAGCAGCAGAGACCCAGGGTTAACGGTCTCGTTATCTGCAAAACCGGGTTGTTCACACAGCTAATCGACTGACTCGGTATTGGTGCGACAGCACTGTTCAATACCGTCATGTCGACAAATCATCCAGTTGCTCAGACCACTAGAATGGCCATAGCTTCTTCTTGTTGAGTGCAGTCGAAAGAAAGAAGCACAAAAGAGCTATCCTAAGCTCAACGTAAGTCTGACGCTTTGGGTCTCACCAAGATGAACGCTTCCGTATTCTCATGTCGACGCGGCCTCAACCATGATTATACCACGCCTTTCATGTGTACGACCTCGCGTTCAACGCCTGTTGAAAGCATCGGCCGCTTCTCGTGCGACATGAAACACTGAAGTGCGGCTCGGACTTCTAGCCTCAAGAGTGATCTCATGGGGTGACCACAAGTTGGCCTTCTGTAGAAAGACCACGTCCGCACAGGCCGCGTAAGGCTGTTCTTTCACGTCCTCGGCGGTGCCACCGCCGCTGCTAGACCCGCCGACCCAGTTCAGCCTCGCGACCACATACGCTGCCCTCCCATAGACAGAAAGTGCATGAGAGGCACCTTGTCACTCTGCCATAATGCTTACTGTGGATCAAAGATCGTGGTTCTCTCTTTAAAGAGACCTTCATTCTTGGAAGCTTGGGCTCCACCCGACAGTGCCGGCTTTGACGATCACGTAATCAGCACGCCTACTACACTCGCAACGACTTGGTCGGGAAACAGCAGTATTCCAGCACCAACTGGCACTCCTGGTACCACTCCGGCGTACACAAGCGTTCCATCTGGCACTGTTCCTGCAACTTCCACTTCGGCCACAGCCTGCCAGACTTCCCTTTCCGGAGCTTACCAAACTCCTCACCTGATCACGTGGATCGCAAAGGACTTGTGAAGCAGCATTATTAGTGTAGGTTGTGGTGCCTTGTACAAGTCGCATGCTCAAACATGCGTGTGTTGCCACTTCCGACCATGTGGGAACATGCCTGGTTCAGCAATAATAATAATGCGAAGAGGGCAATGAAATGATCGACTCTTAGGAGCACGAAAGCTCGTATTGACAAGCACGCCAATTGCTGAGGCCACTATGTCTGTCATGTCCGGCATGATGATGTGTCTGTCTGAGGGCCAGCGGGCGTTGTCGTGATGAGATGCAGTCGCAGATGCAGAAGCATGCACGACGGCGACCAGCCAAGATGAAGCCAAGATGACCTGGGCAAAGTCAGAAATTGCGCGTGGACAGCGCTGCTATTTCCAGCGTTCAAAGACGCGCTACTAGAGCTTCGAGGCTGTAATAAGCAGCTATACCAGCTTTGCACACGGTGTAGTTGCATGCACAAGGCAATGTCACGTATGGTGAACAGTGTGGAAGAAGGCGAAAACACACTACTGCTTGTTGCTATGAAACCCATGTCGGAGTCTTGGAAATTTGGCGCGGCCGTCTCTAGACATTTAGATTGACGCGCTGGCCCAAGCGCCTTCCACCCTGCTTCCATTCATTTGCCAATACCAATATAAAGCGTCCTCGCCTCACCCTCGCTCACTCTCGCGCGCAACGGCCACTGCCCCTTACCGCACACCTCAGTCGTTATCAATTCTTGCTGTCGCTACATACAACCACATTTCCATTTTCCATTTACCACACTTCGCTCAACATGCGTTACGCCGGTCTTGCCGTCGCGCCATTCGTGGTCGCTGCCTTCGCGCAATCCGAGTCCTCGTCGACTGCCTCGCCCACCGTATCGACATACACTTACAGCAACGTCAGTCGTCGCGAACGCCGTCGCCTCTTCCTAGCCAAGTGCTAATCGCCTTACAGACCATGACCAACTTCCTCTCCCTCACCAACTCTGACGGCGTTGTCACTGGCATGCCAACCCTCAGCCATGGCCCACAACCTGCCGCCGAGACCTCTCAGCCAGCCGTCGCTATCGTGCCAGCCGGCCTTTCTCCAGGCATCACCACTTTGGGAATCAACATCGGAAACTCCACTTCGCGCAGCTCTTTCGTGGTCTCCATTGGCTCGAGCACAACCGTCATCATCGGTGGAGCTCCAACTGGCCTGTCCATCACCACCGGCTCTAGCGCAGCTATCGTAACCGGCACTGCTTCTGGTTCAAGCTCGAAGAACACTGCCTCGGGCACCTCCACCAAATCTGCTTCCGCCGCGACCTCCTCCGCCGCCGCGAACTCCAACCTCAAGATTGCCTCTGGTGCCGTTTTCGGTCTCGGTGCTCTTTTCGTTGGCCTTTTGTAGAGATGGGAAAAGTACAAGAGGGATGACCCAGCCTCAGCTTTGAGGCATTCGAGCTCAGGCGCAATGCTGCTGTCGAGCGGTCATGAAGAGTCGAAATTTGGAAGCTTTCTAGTTTGATCATATTTCGAGGCGCATGGACAGCGGAATCGGTTTATCACGATACTATACCCCCAGCAACATGATTGAGCATGATTGTACATGCACTAATTTATCTATACGAAGATAGGCATGAAATGAAAGCACAACAGTCTACACACGAGACTCCTCTTCCAAGTAGAATCCGCGGTGATTCAAGTGCCATCGAGCTGTTGCCCAAGGCATGATTGGAACTGACTTGTAACCTCACAATGCTTTGCCAAAGTACCTACATGATGATGCCCTGTCGCCTGCGCAACAATCTGAGTCGCGCTAATGCAAGGGACCACTTTCCCCACCACACACTCCACTCGTCGGCAGCTCCCAAGAGCGAGACTGATCTGCCATACCATACTAACGACATCGAGATCAATTTTGCGCACTGTCAAAGATGCTCGAAAACGCCATAGTCGATGACACGCTCAAGCAATATTTGGCAGATGACCCTCCAACCATAGTGCCTTTGGCCATCAAACCACACTTCGAAGCCTTGTAGGTTGCAGGCCCAGACAACTCGGAAACGTCCACTCATCAAGCTTGACCGCCTGCTCACTCCATCTAGGTCCAAGCAGGAAAAGACCTATGCGCATTACATTTCCCGAGCCGCGTTTGCTGGCACCAGAGTGAACCTGCGCCAAGTGTCGCCGGAGTCAGAAGCCATCTACGATTTCGTGCTCGCTCTCCACAAGAAATGCAGTGGTAAGTATTGATGTACATATTCAACTGAACGCCACTCATCAGGTCTCAGGCAACTGGAAGCAGCTCCAGACAGAAGCCAACTTATCCGACAACGAGTTGAAGGACTTCCTGAATTATGTTGCGCAGTTCCTGGGCAACACGGGCAACTTCAAGTCTTTTGGCGATTCCAAGTTCATTCCGCGTATCAAGAATGACAAGCTGGAAGCCCTGGCCAAGACCTCTGATGAGGCTCATGGACTGTACAAGCGATTCAAAGGAGACCTCTACGAATCCTCTTCGATCGCCGCGATGCACCTTGGTTATCCAGATCAAGGCCATATCTCAACGTACTATCCAGATTCGCCTAGTATCACAACTGAAGAGATCGCCATTGTTAGCGACTTCTTCAAGGATATGGGACTGATGCCTGAAAACACCAGATTGCAGAAGAAATCGGATGGTAGCTTCGACCTGAAGATTGCTTCCGCCGTAGCCGATCCTGCACGTCGTGACTTGAAAGAATCAGAATGGACACTATCGAGTGGACCACTCAAAGGAACGAAAGTCAGATTGGCTTTCGGCGATCACGCAGCAGAGATGGGCAAGATCGCTCGCAATCTTGCCGAAGCCAAAAAGTATGCGCTGAACAAGCAGGAAGACCTGATGCAAGGCGAATACGTAGCCAGCTTCCACGACGGCTCGATGTTCGCTCATCTGGACTCACAGCGACACTGGATCAAAGACAAAGGTCCCATGGTGGAGTGCAACATCGGTTTCATCGAGACTTACAGAGATCCGCATGGTATCCGTGGCGAGTGGGAGGGCTTTGCCGCCATGGTCAACAAGGAGAGAACGAAGGCATTCGGAAAGCTTGTCGAATCGGCTCCTGCTCAGATTCCCAAGCTGCCATGGGCTGCGGAATTTGAGAAGGACAAATTCCTCTCACCTGATTTCACATCGCTTGAAGTACTGACTTTCGCCGGCTCAGGAATTCCTGCCGGGATCAATGTAAGTGGAGTTGCATACTATTGCATAATCTTACTTGGCTGACCTTCCCTTCCGATTCCAAACTACGACTCAGTGAGACAGACAGAAGGATTCAAGAATGTTTCGCTCGGAAATGTTCTCAGCGCCAGCGCACCCAAAGAGCCCACACCATTTATACGAGAGGAGGACCAGGATGTATGGGACAAATACAAAGACGAAGCCTTCGAGGTTCAAGTCGGACTTCATGAGTTGCTTGGCCATGGGTGCGGCAAGCTTCTCCAGGAGACGTCACCAGGCAAGTACAACTTCGATGTGAAGAATCCTCCTCAGAATCCTGTCACCGGCAAGCCGGTAGATTCCTGGTACAAGCCTGGTGAGACTTGGGGAACTGTGTTTGGAGGCATGGGCCCTTCTTACGAAGAATGCCGTGCTGAAAGCGTTGCAATGAGCTTGTGCCCTGACTACAGCATCTTGCAAATCTTCGGATTCGGTGACGGCAAGGAAGATATCAATGGTGTGGCTGGAGATGTCCTTTTTGTCTGCTATCTCCAGATGGCTCGCGCTGGAGTGAGTTGATTAAGTGCCTGGCTCCTCATTCCTGAGACATGTTCGCTGACAGATAAAACACAGGTCGCTGCACTGCAGTTCTGGGATCCGAATGCACGGAAATGGGGACAGGCTCATATGCAAGCACGTTTCGCCATCCTGCAGGTCTTCCTAGAGGCTGGAAAGGAGTTCTGTGAGCTACGCTCTACGAAAGACGATCTATCAGATCTCACCATCTTCCTGGATCGAACCAAGATCGAATCTCACGGCCGTCCGGTTGTCAACAAGTTCTTGCAGAAGCTGCAAGTGTTCAAAGCGACTGCTGACTTCACTGCGGGCAAGAAGCTATACGATACCTACACCAATGTGGACGAATGGTACGCTACAAAGCTGCGGCCAGAAGTAATTCGACAGGCAAAGCCGAGAAAGGTCTTCGTGCAAGCCAACACATTCCTGGAAGGCGACAACGTGGTCTTGAAGGAGTACGAAGCTACGCCAGCAGGTATGATCCAGAGCTTCGTGGACCGAGACTACATCTAGATGGCGCAGAGCAGTACACACGCCGTTGATGGCCAATTGGTGCGAGACAGGACTTGGTGAGTGGTGCGCAAAAGTATGCCAGGTAGCATTTGTGACCGTTGAGTACGTACTTAAATTCAGTACTGTCGACGGCTTTCCATATCGATCTCACCTCTTGCTGCTTGCCCCATAAGACTAAGAGAGTCGATCGCAGCATCCAATCGAGCCAGCGCGATAGCCCACGAACCATGTCTGGCACCTAAATACGCCAAACTCCTCCTATTGCCATCCTTCTCATCCCCCATCTCGCGATCGAAACGCGCATAAGCCCTCGACACATTCGCAACCCGCAGCCCCTACATGAAATCATCATCATCAAACCCATCCTCATTACTCCTCATCTGATCTTCCGTATGCACATCATCATACATATGCTCCTTCTGCCACTTCAACTGCGCCCTCTCCTCCGCAACCTTCGCATCCTCCCTCTTCTTCTCCTGCGCAGCAATCCTCTCCTTCTTCCTCTCCTCGCGATCCCTCTCCTCCTTCTCCGCCTTCAAATCCGGATACTTCTCCACTTTCGTCTTATTCAAACGATTCACAATCGCATTCTCGCGCTTCTCCACATAGACTTTCTTGACGAGTTTCGGGTTGTGAAAACCTACTTGACCCGTCGCCATGTCGCCTGTTTTTTTGAGGTTGGACCATGGCGTGTAGATTATGGTGATGTTGTCTTTTTTGTTGCCGTCGATGCTGTTGGCTTTCGTGAGTTGGGCGCAGTCGGTGAGGAGGGAGGTGGGTAGGTTGTCCCAGGTTTGACCTGGTGTCATGCGGAGGTACACGTGCGCGGAGGAGAGGTTGTCGACGTGGAACCAGATGTCTTCGGGCCAGCCGTGCGCTATGAGATCCTCGTCTCTACAAGAGTTAGCACTTTTGGGAAGAGATGTGGGGGTGTGATTTGGTTCTTACTCTCGACTTTGTCTTTGCCCATGTAGATGTAGGCCGCTGGGCTGACCAAATTGCTGGTGAAGTAGTAGACCATCTTGACTATTTGGTTGGGCTTGATCGCTTTCGTCGGTGACAAGTAGTCGATAAAGTGCATCACATGCTTAGCCAGAAGGGCAGGGCTGGCGGGGAACGAACCCGAAACCGAAAGCGGCGATCCTCCTGGAGACTTGATGGTCTTGCATCTGGACAACTGCACATTCATGCATACTGATCTGAGCTCAATGCATATGAAGTACCAAAATTGATGGCTTTGGGACTTTTCTGGGCATCAGTCTGCCTGTGCGGATTGCTTTTCATCCTTGCCCTCGACATTATGGGTGTCTTCTCAAGAAAGAACCACTTCGATGTGGCAGACCGAGTAAGGGCACAATCTAAGAGAAGTCTTCGAGCCAGTTTACTGAGAAATTTGACAGACTGTCATCGTTACGGGCGGCTCCCAAGGCATGGGCAGGGGGCTGGCAAAGCTCTTGGCTGAAAAGGGTGCCAACGTCGTGATTGTTGCGCGCAACAAACAGAAACTTGATGAAGCTTTGCAGTACATTAAGGTGAGTATCATAGCTGCTCTGACGTGTGCATAAGATCTAATTCAAGTCTACAGGCGGCAGCAAAGGATGCGCAGAAACAACAATTCCTCTCCATCAGTGCCGATCTGACAAAAGCAGAGGAAAATGAACGAGTAATCCAAGAAGTGACTGTCTGGAACAATGGCAACCCACCTGAGGTGGTATGGGCCAATGCCGGAATGTCGCAACCTATGCTATTCGTCGAGACACCCGTGGACACCTTGAAGCAGCAAATGGAAGTCAATTACATGGCAGCAGCTTACCTCGCCCAATCAACGCTAAAAACATGGATCAAACCAAGTCCAAACAAGTCCAAACCACCACTTTCATCTGCAAATCCAAGACACTTCATCATGACATCCAGCACAGCCTGCTTCGTAGGAGTCGCAGGCTACGCACCATATTCCCCACCCAAAGCCGCCATGCGCTCTTTAGCAGACACATTGCGCTCTGAAGTCAACTTATACAACGGCGCACGACGCAAAGACCCCATCAACGGACCCGCAGCAGATATCAAAATCCACTGCGTATGCCCTGGAACCATCCTCTCACCTGGCCATGAGAATGAGCAGAAATCCAAGCACGAAGTCACCAAAATCCTCGAAGCCGGCGATCCGGCGCAGAGCGAGGATGAAGTTGCAAAAGCAGCTGTTAATGGTCTTGAAAGCGGTGGCTATCTGATCACGACACAGTATTTGGGTCATGCCATGAGAGTGAGCGCTTTGGCGGGCAGTCCAAGGAATAATTGGTTCGTGGATACTGTCTTCAGCTGGATCACTTCGATAGCTTGGTTGTTCATTGGGCCGGATCTAGAAGCCAAGGTGTACAATTATGGTAAAAAGCACGGCATCTCGCATCAGTGAACTTTGGGCACGCGAGCTGAGTCCTTAGCGTTGGTAGTCTCCTCGTGACTGCAAAGAAGGGACGATGGAAGAGCGCGTTTTGTTCAGCAGAGCCATCAATTCGTCATATTTGCATCAAACAGCGCCATCGCTAATATCAACCTAAGCCCCATCATCCATCGAAAAGCGCACACGCTTCCTGACAATGCTCCCAAAGTCATTCCTCCCGACCGCACATCTCTTCCTCAGCAGAGGTCGAAAATCCCACGCGAAACCTGCAAGATGTACTGTCAACGATTCGCTTCCCATATTATCATGTACAAAGAAAGCCTATGGGCTACTCAACCAGCACGTTGGCTCGTCAGGGACTCATGGTCGTGCAGAAACTTGTCTCCCGACACAATTTGCTGACTGAGAGCAGAGTTCAGCAGCCAATCCGGCGTAACAACACGAGCTTCCAGAGCCTGCTTCTTTGCTTCATTTCTGAAAGTCTTCCAGAGCTTGACTTCTGCATCGCTGGGGCCTGACACGAGGTAGACGCGATTCAATCCGGAGTCCTCGCCCTGATTTTGTGATTCTGCTCCAGCGTCGGAATCGTCTTCGAGTGGTTGGCGTTTGGGAAACTTCATGCCTGTTCGACCTCTGTATTCAAAAGCATTGCCACCGTTAAGCTTGATAATGTCTTTGTAGGTGTCGAATCCGCCTTTGACATCAGAAGTAACGTATATCGACCAGCCGCGGAAGAGCTTGCGATCATTGACCTCTGCGCGCTCGAGTGATTCAGTCAATTTGAATCCGAGTCGCTCTTCACCTTCGCGATCCTTCAGCATATGTGGATCCTCGATGAGTTTCTTCTTTGTTAATGCAGTGTCCAAGAAGGATGTATCGACCACGAGAGGTGCCCCGGCGAGTGCGCAAACGAATTTCTTGGTGCGTAACAGCTTTGGAGCAACCAGAATGTCCACATCTTTTGGATCTGTCGTGAGTTCCACACCAAGCTGCCGGAGTATGCTTTTGTCAGCATTCTCCTTGCGAGTATTTTCGACCCAACGATCGTCGCCAGTGACCATCATCTTGTACTTCACTTCAGGGAGCCTCGGCGAGGCTGCAGTCTTGGCCTTCTTCTGTTTGCTGCCGACTTGTTGTGTCTCCCCGTCGCTAAGATCAGGATCTAAAGCAGAAGCCTCGTACTCGTCGCTGGCTCGCTTCTTCGAAGTGCGATTGGCAGGAGCAGGAGATGACACAGAGTCATCTGCGTGACTGGCGCGTCTGCCGCCATATACAACGCCACCCTTCCGTTTGCTTTCCTTTTGATACAATGCGATATCTTCGGCTTGCGTGTGGAGACTGCTGAGAGCTTTCTGCTTTGACGCTCTGCCAGTGCTCGTGATCATAGGCGAGTTGTTCTCTCTGGGGAGTCGAGGCGTGGCGACCGATGCTGCATCGGACTTGCGTGGCCGGCCCCTCGACTTCTGGGTTGTCTTTGATGCTGGTTGCTGTTCAGCGTCCGCGTGCTCCTCGTCCTCTTGAGGCTCATCCTCTTCCTCAACCGGCGGCGGAACATCCACATCCATGGCATCGGAGACCGGCGCAGCACATTTCAGAGTGCTTGAGACTGGCACAGCTTCTCTCGAGGCCGGTTGCTCCTTAAGCTTGGGCTTCTGCGGCGACTTTGACTTGGCAAAGAAATGGCGTTCCACGCTCTTCATGTCAACACTCGTCTGGCCAGTGACTTCACCTAGATTCGTCCGCGCTGGGAAGTGGGTGTACTTGGGATTAGAAATGGACTGGATGACGCATTTTGCAAAGCTTTCCTCGAGCCAAAGGTGGTTGACAATTGAGATGTTCCACTCCTGAGCAGCCTCGCATTTCTCGCCATTCTTGTGAGCTGTAATAAGGTGGGTGTTGTCCTGTTTCATTGTCTTCGTGTACTCCGCGCCGCTGAATCTGATCAAGTTCTCAACGTAGGTACGTGCTTCCCCGGAGTAGTTTGACAGACTGATCTTCAAGTTCTGGAAGCCGGGAACTCCGCCTCTCGGGACGGGGTAGTGGAGCAGTTTCTGTAATGGGCTCGTGTACTTGTTGCGATTGATTACATGATACAGCCATGCCAGATTCGCGACCTCTTTGCCTGCTCGGGAAGCTTGGAGGTATGCTGGCCCATCGCGGAAGTAGCCTATGTAGATACCACAGAGGTCAACCTCGTTCGTGACGGTGCCGCCGCCTTGTTCGACCAGACCGACGAGTGTAGTGCGAAGATGGTCAGAGAGCTCAAGATCATCAGCAAGGTAGACCCGCTTGCCCATGAAGGCATTGAGCCACAATCGTGACTTGGCAGGACTTGGGGGAGGTGTGCTCCCGAATTGCTCTGCAGTGATGATAGAGCTCGCTCCGTGCAGCTGTGGCGTTGGCGACGGTCGTGGAGCAGAGAGATTAACCCTGCGCATGACCTCCGGATCTGGGAAGAGATATGGCTTCTCTCGAATCTTCTTGCCCAGCTTGACACAGGCGTCAAACCAGTGCGGCAAGACAAGCTTCACGTCGAGTCCTTTCTGCTCCACGACCTGGCATTTCTGGTGATTGAGAGTATTGGTGACGAGATGTGTGACGATTTTCGTGAGGCCGGAGCTGTGCACGCCACCAAGAGCAATGACACCCGCAGCAATGGCCTCCTTGTCGCCCTCAGGGAGGTCTCCGCAGGTCACGACGACATCTTGAAAGTACTGGCTCGGGTCCGGGCTGTGCTGGCGCGGCGATGTCTGCTTCTTCTTGTGCACCGACGTCAGCACCCAGCTGGGCTTGACGACGTAGATGCCGCGGTCGAGACATTGACTGTACTGTGGGAAGTCGACGTGGGTGGAGATGATGTGGGTGACGTGGTCGATGTCGTCGATCGACTGGTCGTGCTCGCGCAGTGGGACGTGTCGGCCGCCGCTGGTGGTGATGGCTGTGCTCAGCTCCTTGACCTGCCATTGTTCGAGCTCTTCGCTGGGAATCATGGAGAAGACGACATCTTCGAAGAGCAGATCGCTTGGCGCGTCGCCCTCGGCCATTTTCGTTTTGGCTAATGCGATATGCGTGTTGATACTTCTGCTGTGGATGCGAATGTTGTAAAGTGGCACGCGTTAGGCAGTCGCGTGTCTCAACAAGGTTTAGGCTGTTCTCGCCACTTCACGTGCGCGCACCAATCCATGAGATAATTAATTAATTATTCACTCATCACTTCTAGGTCTACGGTATAGAAATATTATAGAGCCGAGACACGGAGAAAGTGCTTATATATACGAGAGGCCTACGAGCTCCTCGTCGAATTGCTTTCTAGCTTCTATACAAGTGGCATCGGATGCGACGCAGCTGACTTTTGCTTGTAACCGCCTGCTACCTACTATCTCTTCGTTATATAGCGGACATCTAATAGCAAGGCTCGATATACTAAGGAGTCTACTATATCCTCTAGATAGCGACGGTTTATCTACCGTAGGCGACTAAAGGCCTACTATAGGCGAGCTTCTAGCAACTATACCCGGCCTCGATTTCTGGCTCATTTCATTTCGACAGATAGGGGCATCGAGAGCACGCTTCCCTCAACCCTCGACTTTCAAATCTTTCATAGCTTCCACTGCGTCCTCGCCATCATCTTCCTCATCTGCACCCTTGCCAGCCAATCCTTGCTCCCATAATTGCTTGCCCGTCAACTTCCTCTCCTCTGCCTTGCCTCCACGCTTCTTCTTCTCTTCTGCTTCAAGTTCTGCCTGTCGCCTCGCAGCTTGCTCTTCCATTTCTTTCTTGAAGCTGTCCCGCCATGCCAAGAAGGTTTCTCTTGTGACCTTCTGTCCTTCGAATTTTCTGTTCTCCTCTTCCTCTGCCTTGCGCGCCTCAGCCTCTTTTAGTGCCTCTATCGCCTTCTGTCGCTCCGTTATAAGAAGCTCCGCAGCATCTTTGAGTGTGCTGACCAGTGTGAAAACCATAGCCATTCCCATGCTTTCCTCGATGGTCGGCTCGAGGGCCTCTAGCAGTCTTGCTTTGTCTTCCTGGATATCAAGATGCGCCTGCTTAGGCGCATTGGGAGGTTGCGTGATGTCTAATATGGGAGCCACATCTGGATACGCTTCCGGGTAGCGGACGTTAAGAATAATTATAGGATCATCACTCTCTTCACTGGAGTCTTGTGATGCCTCGAGCTTGATTGTGATTCGATATTCCGTCTCTGATATGTCCTGTATTTCCTCCGGAAATATTGAGTCTAGCACCTCCCTCTCCTCTTGCTGCTCTTCGCGACCCATGCTGGGCAATCGTTCACACTTCACTCACGCGTGTCCTTGCAGCCGAAGTTCGCCGATGTTGTCACGGCCGACGATGCACTCTGTCCTGCGGAGTGCGCCGAGCTGGGCAGGTGCAAAATGGGCTGCAGTGCTGCAAGAACACAACTGAGCGGCAGTGACTCGCTCTCTGCTGTCGAACAAACACGACAGCTCTGGAACTTGGTTGCTGGGAGAGGGCTGCGAAGAGAGGCAAGCAGAGCCGAGTGTTATCGATAAGCTTTTTGGCTAGCGCATGGCTCAAAATTTCATGGCGCCGACAACATCCATTTCGTACTCGACGACTACCTCGGAAACATCTCAGCTGACGAGACCCGACTCCATGGCAAGGACGAAGAACAGGACGCGCACCAACGGAGTATCGGAAGGAAAGAGCAAAATGTCCGCCTCCAAGCAGAGCCCGGAACAATTATACGCGTCTGCATTGGACCTGGTTGAACAGTCTCAGCCAGAAGCAGCACTCAAGGTCGCAAAGCAGCTCTGGTCCCAGGTGCAGAATCGCGGAATCTCAGAAAAGCTTCCCGCCGTGAATCTGCTGGGTGAGATCAGCATCGAGTTGGGTGCGGTGGAATCGGCCCGCGATTACTTCGAGCAAGCTGTACAACTTGACCCCGAAGGCAAGGTGCCGGAGGCACTTGGTGGCGGCGCCGAAAAGTTCCTATGGCTTGCTCAACTCAACGACGAAGGTGGCAAGCAGAGTGTGGACTGGTTTGAGAAAGGAGCCAAAGCGTTGCAGTATGAAATCGCTGCACTAGAGGCAGGCCAGGTCTCTGGATTGAGCGAAGAAGAATTGCTTGTGATGCGCGTTGAGAAGAAGCGCAAGCTCGCCAATGCACTTTGCGGCATTGTGGAGGTCTACATGACTGATCTGTCCTGGGAAGACGATGCTGAGGCTCGATGCGAGAACTTGATCACAGAAGCAATGGCCGTCGAAGACGAGGCAAGTCCCGAGGTGCTGCAGACATTGGCGTCTGTGCGATTGTCACAGCAGCGGCACGAGGATGCCCAGTCAGCGCTTAAGCGCTCACTGGATATCTGGATAGACCTTGAACCCGAGGACCCCGCAGTACCCGACTTCGCGACCAAGGTGTCGCTGACGAGGCTGCTCATGGAGGCTAGGATGGAGAAGGAGGCAATGGAAGTCCTCCACCGGCTAGTTCAGGAGGATGACCAGAGTGTTGAGGCGTGGTACCTAGGAGGCTGGTGCCAGCATCTGATTGCTGAGGGTAACAAAGCCATCGCCGATTCGAACCAGGAGTCAGCTATGGATACTGGCGCTGGTGATACGTCGTCGGCGAATCAGTCACAGTTTGAACGCGCAATGAAGGGCAGTCGTAAGTGGCTCAAGACCGCTCTCAAGCTGTATGATCAGCTCGAGTACGAGGACGAGAGGCTGTTCGAACACGCCAAGGAGCTGGTTCAAGGTCTTGACATGGTATTGGGCCCAGCAAATGAACAAGCCGAGGGCGGAGATGAAGATGAATCTGAATGGGAAGGTATTGAAGACGGAGATGACACGGAGGATGGCGACCAGGAGATGGCTGACTCGTGAACGACTTCTCTCGTTGCATGAAATGGTGTGCCGTTCCTGCTAATAATCTGCGTGCAAGGTGCCTAAAGCATGTGTTGCGAGCACAAGACCCATCAGGACGCAGCCCTCTAACCAATTTCGGACGACAGCACGTTCTCACAGCAGTCTGGCGCGCTTGTGCCTATCTACTGCGAAGCCGAAAACTCAATATCGCCTCTCTGTCCGCATACTTTCGGAGAAACCGCTACGCACGAGAAGCACGCAATCATGCATCAACCTTGTGTTTGACAGCGGCGTAAAGCTCCTCGTGGCTCCTGAATCCAGCCAGTATCTGATGGTCACCATGGCCGCTTTCCTGGTATTCCAACTTTTGAAGCAGTCAGCTGAAGGCTATGATATATGGAGATGAGAGTTCAAGGCTACCAGACGTTGAGCTGTGGGGTCAGCCTCTGTTGCACAACCTGACGTTAGAAGAGGCGTGTGTCAGTGCAGCTGCCCGTGGAGACCAAAGCAGACGACTCATCGCTGTGGCTGCCACTGACTGCGCTCGAGACTTCCGATTAATGTCCGACAGGGTGTTGCAAAAGTTGGATGAAATTCGATGCTCGGTATCCAATCAATTCCTACATTTTGCACAAATCCAACTGGCAGTAACTGCAACCGGCTTCCGCAGCCATTTCCGTCGTCGATGAAGCGACGTGATACTATTTGGAACGAGCGCAAATCTGATACACGGCGGTACTACAGGGTTCGATGCATGAGTGCTAGCGTGCATTCCCGACAGCCGAACTTCCTTGCTCGCAGCACGCAGATGGTTGGTTCGCGCGCTAATGGTCCTCCTCCAGTTCAGCGCGGAGGCCCGACGCCCACCACCCACGCAGCAGAGCCGCATCACACTTTTTGGTAGGCCGGCGCCAGGATAGGTGTGAAGACGCAGGACAAGGTGCAAGTCTTGCCGTGATCAATAATCGTCAAGGTGAGCTGCAGGTACAGCTTTGGACGCTAGAGCACGCCGCCATCCTTCACATCTTGTCTGCACGATCACACTACCGGTGATGAGACAGTTCGACCGGCGGGTGAGTGGGCATCTAGCGATCGGGGAGAGCATGTGCAAGCTTCAAACGCCCAAGCGCCCAGGCGTTGGGTCGAACATGCAGGCATCCGTGCGGTGGGGCAGGGTCACGCTGCGTTCGCAGATGGTACGCAGGTACTTGGTATGAATGTCCGCATGCGGTTCTGTGTGTGAACGCGAGATAAGTTCTGCAAGGCCGCGATTGGAGTACCAGCAAGCGGTTTCAGAGGGGGTAGGGCTAGCGTGTGGATGCTGAGGAATGCAGCATCGACGTCTGTGTGTAACAAACACTCTGCGAATGCAGAGTCGTCTCATAGCAATCCAAGAGGCACGCTCGCAATCCCTGTGCATCAGGCTTCGCCGCCTAGATGACTACTGCACGTCAACGACCGGCTGTCAACTAGTGGGACCTCTGATCGCCAGGCACGCTGTGGCCTGCTCGCTGATGGACGCTATGATTGCAACTGCACAGAGCGAGCGTGCCAGCTTCTGGGGCTAGCTCAGTCTCACACGGGACCAAGTGGCGCGGTTCGCGGTCAGTCCAAGCTGTGCGAGCAGAGCAGATCTTTTGGGAAATTATGGATCCTTGGAGGCGCTTGACTGTTCTATCACCTTGAGCTCTGTGAGAAGCAGCACTGCCTATATCTCGCCGGCTTAGAGACGTAGCTATGCTCACAGCAAAGATCGTGCAAGTGCTCGATTTCCGAAAGCGGCCGACTGAGACTCTACGGGCCTGGGCTCAAGACAGCTACGGATGCGGTGTATGTCGTCCGTCTTCAGCGCAGGGAACGCTCGTCTGCGAGTTCAGTCAGGGAGGCAGTATTGCTACAAGTATCTTGAGCGTCTGCGTACACAAAGGATCTTGTGTGACTTCTTCCTGACTTCCTTTCTGTCTCTGCTTGCTCGTCAGCTTCTTTGGACACTTCCGAGACAAAGCCTACCGTCAAACAACGACACTCCCCAAAGCTCGCCATCAGCCTTGCGAGCATAGCAAAGGCCAACAAGGCAAGCGTGTGCGCGTGCCCACAGCAAAGAACAGCGATCCGACAGCCGAACTACGCAGACAAAGTGCATTAGCAGCGGATAGTCGCACAAGGTATTGCTTCCCTAGGCTTCCTGCGAGGTGTTCATGCATGCAGGCGTGCAAAACAAACCACTGGGAGCAACCATCGCAATGGAGGTCCATGCTTACAAGACATGCAGACGACTGTCGCCGATTATCTTGGAAGGCATTGGTCTTTTAGCCTCTCGGAAATTCTTCCTTCACAGGTCTCACGATCCGACCGCCACAACAAGCCGCAACAATGACTTCCACCACCCTTGTTCACCAAGGCCCGTCGCCAGAACACGATGACTACGGCCTTGGAGAAGTCGCGAAGCACAATGCTCAGGTCTCGACCGAACACTTCCCAGCATACCAAGAGGACTCCAAAGGTCTTGGAATCTACGTGAGTCTGCGCTCTTCGCTTTGATCAATTTAAACATGTGCTGACCGGACATCAGCAAGATGGATACAACGCGCTCTATTCGGAAGAGCAGTCTTACATTCACAATCCGCCAACACCCCGCTCCAATACAGCGAGCGAGGGCATTCGCACCAGGAGTGGTCGTTCAACCAGAGGCCGAACCGATTCTCCTTTCAGCACCGGCAAGTCAAGGACCCGTTCGCCAGCGCCTCGGTCCAAGAAGGAGAAGAAGAATAAGCTGGACAAGTCGAAGACACCAAAGCTCACCGCTCCACTCTCCGTCTTGACTAAGGATATGACTGTGCCTGTTCGCGACATCGAAGCCTGGGTCAACCGGCCGCGAGAAGAAAGACATAAAGAGGTGGAGAAGAAGAATGGTTACATCGCTCGACCGATGAACTCATTCATGCTGTATCGGTCAGCGTATGCCAATCGAACCAAACAATGGTGCTCGCAGAACAACCATCAGGTCGTGTCAGCCGTAGCTGGTGAGAGTTGGCCAATGGAGCCCGAAGAGGTTCGCAACCAGTTTGACGAGTGGGCCAAAACTGAACGCCAGCATCATCAGGAAGCTCACCCACAGTATAAGTTCTCTCCAAGCAAGGCGAACAACAAGCGCCGCCGAGATGAGATGAGCGAGGATGATGAGCCTAGTGACCTGGATGATCGCGACCCTGACGGCGAATACCGTGGTGGTCGCAATGTGCGACAAAGGAGAAACGATCGAGAGCCAGTGTACCTCCCAAGCAACGTCGGCTTTAGTTCCAATCCATACTACGACCACCACCTCAGCGGCTACGAGCAGTCTCAGTACCAGTGGGCCAATCCAGGACGTCCTCTGCCGTCAAACGTGGCCTTCGACCAATACGGCCAGACTTACGATCCACGGACAGGCCAGTATGTTCATGCCAGCGCTCAGTACCAGCAAAGCCCATACATGCAGGAAGCCCATATCGCGCCGCGTGTGCCGACTCCAGGTTCTCTCAATGGCCAGCAGTCGCTCGGAGGTTATGGTCTGCCCGGAGGACAGGTCTCCGAGGACCTTTTCTCCAGCTCTCGTACAAGCACGCCGATGCAGCACTACAACAGCTATGGTCAGCCAATCTACCCTCAATACCAGGCTCAGCATCAGCAAGCAACGTACTATCCAGTCCAGTCAGCCACTCCACAGCCAGGATCCCAGCAGTATGAGCATGCACAGTATCTTACTCAAACCCAAGAGGTCATCGATCCCGCTTTACAAGCTGCTCTTGATGCTGCTGCCGCTGCGTCGACCCCAATTGGCCAGCCACAGCAGAACCACTTCGATGATGCGCTTGCAGACATGACCGCCACAGATCTGTCTGGCATGCCGGCTGCGGAATACTATGATCAGTCCACCAGTCCTCTCGACGTGAATGCCACTCTTGCTCCGACCTGGTCGCCGACGCAGGATCTGAAGTAAATGGAGGGTGGAAGAAACAAACATGACAGAAATCGTAATCATGAAAATACACACAGCTTGCTTGTTTCTTGTTGATAGCTTTGTGTAACGTCATGTCAGAAATGGAATGCGAATGTTCATATTCCGCGATCCTTGCAGCTTCCACCCCAAGGCCCAGTGAGATTCAGCCTTTCTGGGCTTTCGTGCTGACGGCGTTTCTCTTTCAAGGGAGAGAGGCGTCCCGGGCTGAGTGCAAGATGGGGATGTATTGATTGCTGAACGAGGTTACACTCGGCCTGTGTCACGCCCGTCGTTTCGCTGATTATTGACTGGAGCAAGAGCAACAGACGACGTTGGCAAAACATACTTTGCGCGAGCGGAACGATCCCGGAAGCTTCAGCAACAGCAACAACAAGCAGATGATCTCCTTCTCATCTTCTTCATCGCTCGTCCGTTGGAGTCCAGGTCTCGCTTTCAGGATCTACTGTTCTTCATCAAGTTCTGTAAAATCAATGCTGACTCTTTTCGCACCAGCTTCGAAACAGCCTCGAATGTCCTTTTCACATTCGTCGACTAAATCATCCACGAATTGTACTTTGGTAAATCCGCCTTCGACACTACCTTGGACTTGCGGAAATTGTCGTAGGCGTAAGTCTCATACTTGAACGGACCTCTCGTCAAGCGTGGGAGTTGGCGTTGGTGACCGTCCTCGAAGATGGCGAAGTACTGTCCGTCTGCCGCCAGACCTATTCCATGTTGTCGTCAATATTCTTGGCCAAAGTTCTTCAAATACCGAGATCTTCTCGTTACTTGCTCACTCACCATCAGCCAGACCTGTGCCATTCAAGGTGTCGGTGATGGGATACGTTGCAAATGAGCTTGCACGCTGCTCGCCATCCGTCATCAGAATCTCTCCAGTCTTTGCCATGCGTTGCAGAGAATCTTCAACGGCTCCAGCATCGTAATTGGCATAAGCTTGCTGCGAGACATCTGGACGTGGCAGGCTGCCAACTACTTCCGTTGGAATTCCCGTTGTTGACGTTCTCCTCGAAGAAGTGTGTTGGTTGGGGATGAATGAAGGAACCCAAACAACGAGTGCACATTGCACCTGCGTGCCCCGCTCGAAGTCCCAGACGTGCAGTATTGCCCATCACATACTGAGCGACTGAGGTGAGGAGTAGAAAGCTTGTTACACCAGGCTTCGATGGTTGGAGCAGCTACATGGTCATTGTACTGACTGAATTAGGACAGCTTCCTAGAGCTTTCTTGTCAGGCCGATTCGTCAACTCTTTGAATAATGCTGAAAATGTCGGTGTCGGTGGCTGGCTGAGCGAAAACTTCTCTCACCTGACATAGCTGGGCAAGTGTCGCGGTCCTCGCTACGAATTGTCGAAAGCCTGAAAGCCTCTAGAAGTGCGTACTTTTTCAGAATACAGGAGGGTATATACAGATTCACACATGCTGTCCTTTAGGCGATCACCGACCAGCTTTCTGGATGAAAGCTTGTTCCAGCTTGCCGACTTCTTTCTTGAACTGCTCAACTTCTTGCCAGCAGTCAAGCGGCCTTCGATCGTTGATGCGTAGACATTGTACGAGTGATTCTTTCGCTTTTTCCACGCTGTCCGGAACCTTCTCCAGCTTCTTCCGTTGCTCCAACTTCTGCTTCAGATCCATGATTTCCTTCTGCACGCTGTCGTGCGATCGATCGCTCTCTACGCACTTCGCAGGCTGCGGTTCCTCCTTGGTCCAGTCGTGGTAGAAAGGCGAGCTCAGGTGGGCAGCAAGACTGTGCGGATCGCGCGCAACTTCTGATGGCAGACCTTCGCCTTCTTTAGGAGGATGCGTGGTCAGGGAAGCAGTGAGAGATTCGAGCTTCTTCGCCTGGGCGTCGCGGATGCGCTGGAGTTCGGCGTTGACCCGTTCTTGCACTCGGAGCTCGAGGATTTGTGCGCGCGTTGAGTCGGTCTGTTATTGTAGCCGAGTATCAGCATACCGACGTCGTGCTGCTCATACTTGTCCCCGAGCTTACCTCTGGACTTTCTTGCAGGGAGTTCAAAACTGATTGAGAAAGTCGTACTGGCACATCGCTGCTCTTCCCGTCAGCAACCCGATCGTTTCTCTTACGCATTGAGTGTACGTACGCATTGAAAACGTGTTGCTGCTCCGGTTTGGAGCCTCCGCTACCCATCACTGAGCAATTGCTGAGTTGCTGCTGCTGCCGAACTTGTTGCTGGCTCGTGGCTGTGGCTCGTCCGATCTCCGTAGAACGAATGCCGAGCAATCGCCGAGCTTCCCACTGGCACCAAACGCGCTCGACGTGGCAACATCAACATCGCTCACTCACTCACTCACTCACTCACTCACCTGAGCCCGAGCGTGTCATGGGCAGAGGAGACAGCAATGCCGCAGTCGAGCCTGACGACATGGCTCAACAAGCCTCAGGCGCTGAAGCAGCCGCCAGCAAGGCCAGCTCCGGTCTTTACTCAAACACCACAGGCTGAGCAATTGCCAACACCACCTTCATCACGCGAACATACCACGCTTCTCGAGGCGGCCGACGAGTCGCTCGCACAGCCTGCATCGAAATCGCTTCCCGTCAATGTCGAACTTCGAGCATGTACGCAAGATGATCTTTCAAGTCTCAAACGTCTTACCTCGCTTCTACTCCCAATTCCATACCCGGATGCATTCTACAAGGAGATTGTCGAAGATCCTTTGACCAATAACATCACTCTACTTGCAGTGTGGCACGATGATCCAGCCATGGTAGGCAAGCAGAAAGGCCGACTCGTGGGTGCCATTCGATCCCGTCTCCTCGCGCATCCACAAGGAGAGCTATCCGCCACGAGGGACAACAAGCCGATGCTCTACCTGAGCACCCTTGCAGTTCTCAGCCCTTATCGCACACATGGCATTGCATGTCATATGCTTCAAACTTTGACCAAGCGCGCAATGGAGACTTATGGGATTTCCTGCGTCGGCGCCCATGTTTGGGAGGCGAATGCAGAGGCTCTTACGTGGTATCGCAAGCGTGGCTTCCGCGAGGTCGGACGGGAACCTAACTACTACCGCCGACTGGATCCTCAAAGTGCCATCGTTGTTCAAAGGGATGTTGGAGTCATGGATCTTCTGCCAAAATGAACGCACACCTCAGCTCAATCGCTGCTATCTGCTGAAATGCTTGGGCATCTGTGCTCGTGCCCTTCGCAAGCGCTACCTTTGCCAGGACCTGGGCTTGGAACGCTTCACTTCTGTTGCCATTGTACAGGATGAAGCGGTAATGCCATCACAGCGAACCTTTCCGTCAAACGTGAAGCATCATCGCGAGCAGGTCCACGATCGTGAGACGAGCCGCACCATGTGCTCGACATCAGCGAGAAGCTTGAAGAATACTCCGGAAGCCTCCATCCTCGTGACGAACGCGAAATCCGGTAGCGCAGTTGAAATTCGATGCTTCGCTCTAGATCTGATGTCCGGGTGTCCGGTTCCAATTCGCAGCCTCCTGCTCATCGCAAGTGACAATATACTGCTGGTACACACGCGACTCATCGATGCTCCGGACGTCGCCCGGGCGGAAAGAGCAGCCCTGCGAACCAATGAACGGCAAAGGCTGATTCGTGGCTCGTCGAACGCTTCTATCAATGAACGTGATCATGCACCACTGGAAAAGACATGAGATCTAAAGCCTGGTTAAATTGGGAAGCATACCTTCAGAAGATCACAGCCTAATTATTACTGGTGTATTCTGTAAGTACACGCAGGAAAGCACAGAAGATGTTGAAATTACCCTTGGACGGGACAATCAATTTGAAGCTCTTCTACTACATTTTGCCAAAATCTCTATTTTCGCAGGCCTTGACGCCTGAAACTAGCATGCCATCATGATGACTCTGAACGCCGTTACCCTGGTATATAACAGCCGTTGCAAGCAGCAGCGCTACCTCCCAATGAATCATTCCAAATCGCCATTGCTAACGTATAAAGCCATCCAGCCATCTTCTATACTTTCTTCTCATTAACGTCCATGCTCGACTGCGTCAGGTATCTCTCAAATACCCTAGTCTCCAAATCCTCGACCGCAGCACTATCCTTCTTCGCGCGCCGTCGGAAGTAGATTCTCTTGGCCCACTTCCAACCCTCGACACCAGCAAAGAACAGCGCAGCAGCCACAAACACAATGCCCCACTCCCACGAAATGTTGGTGTGTCTGAAGACATTCCTGTTGATGACTGGGATATATATGATGGGGAAGATGAGCACGAAGCCTGCGATGACGGCCCAGAAAAGGAACTGATTCCTCCAGACATCGTACATCCATTGCGTGAAGTATCGGTCGGAGTTGGGTTGCATGCGGAAGAACGAGCGTCGCATATCGATCACTTCCCATGCCAAGAATAAGGAAAACCAGGTCAAGCAAGCGAAGCATGTGGCTCGAGCTCGGAAAATGGTGTCGCATCCGTCACCGATCGAGTCGTTGCAGCGGTATCCGATGTCTCCTCCACCCCACGGATATAGCACGAGGACGAAAGCTGTCAGACAGAGCGCTGCGATCCAGATCCCTAGCACGATCATATCGATCATGAGCTCCAAGCTGAAAATTCCGCGTTTCAGGCTGACTGGTGGACGGGAGAGGACGTCTGGAGCTTTTTCTTGGAACCCTAGACCCATGTCGGGGATACCGGAGGTGATCATGATGATCCACAGAATTTCGATGGGCGAGATGGGGAAGACGGAGTAATTTTCGCCGTCTTTGAAGACGAGACCGATGAGGAGGACGAGGGCTTGCGAGACGTTTTGGGCGAGCAGGTGGAGCACGAATTTCTGGATGTTGTCGAAAGTTCGCCGGCCTTCTTCGATGGCTGCCAGGATCGAGGCGAAATTGTCGTCCGTCAAGATGATGTCCGATGCGTCTTTTGCTACGTCTGAGCCCGCTTGACCCATAGCGATACCGACGTCAGCGCGCTTGAGAGATGGCGAATCATTGACTCCATCACCGGTCATGGCGCAGAACTTCTTGCGTCGGTGGAGAGCTTCGATCATGCGGACTTTGGTTTGTGGGGCACAGCGAGCGATGACCAGAGGGAGGACGGGAAGTTCGTCGATTTCGTCGTCGCTGAGAGCATCGAATTGGGCAGCGGTCATGACCATTGCGTCGGTGACGTCCTTGCTGAGCTCGTACATCTTGGACGGCAGAATACCAACTTGGCCTGCAATGGCTCTGGCAGTGCCAGGATGATCACCCGTAAGCATGTGAACCTCGATACCAGCTTCGTGGCAGCGGCGGACGGAAGGCGCAGATTCGGGACGTGGCGGGTCGTACAGGCCGATGAGTCCGCGGAAGATGAGGTCCTTCTCAACACTCGCACGATCAATTTCCTTGCCATCATGATACTCTTCGTCATAATCTCTGCTGGCGAGCGCGAGCACACGAAGTCCATGCTTGGCCAAGGCTTCCATGTTCTCGAGAATCTGCTCACGGTATTCCTCCGTCATTTCGACAGCGTCTTTGTCGTTCTCGGCGAAATACGATGTGCACGAGGCAATGACACGCTCGACAGCTCCCTTGGTGTATGCAATCATCTTCTTGCTCTGGAGATCCTGGTAAATAACACTCATCTTTTTGATGTCAGAGTCGAATGGGAACTCGACGAGAAGCTTCATGGCTGGGTTGTCACCGGAAACAGAAGCACGTCGGTTCCATTGGAAGCGGGAAGCGAACACCTGAATAGCGATCTCGGTGGGGTCTCCTCGAGCATTCCAGTGACCAGCATCGGTCTGGTGGACAGTGGCCAGGTTTGCAAGAGATGCGGCACGAAGGTAATCCTTCAGGGCGTCGTTGTTGTTCACAAGCTCGGCGTAGCTGCATTGCTTGTCCTTGTCTTTGAGCTCGACCTTTGATGGCTCCTTTTCGATGAATGAAATGGCGCCTTTCGTTGGGTTGAATGGTTCGTCGGTCTCTTCGATCGTGTATGTACCTTTAGCTGGAATCCATGCCTTCTTGGCAACCATCTTGCCTTGGGTCAGAGTTCCGGTCTTGTCGGAGCAGATGTCAGTGACAGCTCCAAGTGCTTCGAGCGATCTCAGGTTGCGAACAATGACATTACGTTCGACCATGCGGTTGGTACCGGCGGCCATGGTGATAGTCAAGACCACGACTAAGGAGGCCGGAATCATAGATAGACCAGTTGCAACTGCGTAGATGATGATCTCTCTCTGGTTGCTGAAGTCGTTGGCTCCAAGAACGACGATTGCACAGATAACAGCAATGAAGAAAAGCAGCACTGCTAATCGCGAAAGTTTCTTCTGCAGAGGAGTTCCAACACTGACACCAAGGAAGTGACCAATGGCATCAGTGCAGGTGAGGATCGCAGCCTGAAGGTATCGGTGTGGCTTAGCCTTGCCTTGTTCGTTGCGCTTGACAGGCCTGATTTTGCTGTTCTTCTTCCTGAGAGCAGCGGCGATGGATCCGATTTCAGTATACATGCCAGTGGCGAACACGATACCGGTCGCGCGGCCTTTCGTGACAGTAGAGGAGCTGTAGGCGACATTCAAGCGGTCACCAGGTCCCGTGGCATCGTCGAAAACATCGTTGGCCGCCTTACGCACTGGCAGTGACTCTCCAGTCAACAGCGCCTCGTCGGTTTCGAAGTTGACGGCATCGATAAGTCGAACGTCAGCAGGAATGGTGTCGCCAGTCTTGAGCTCGACCAAGTCTCCTGGAACTATGTGAGCAGTGGCAAGAGATTTTGACTCGCCGTCCCGTACTGCCTGCGCAGTGGGCGAGCTGAGCGATCGTAGAGAGTCCATAGTCTTTTCCGCTTGAAATTCCTGGTAGAAGCCAACTGCAATATTGATGAAGATGACACCTGAAATGACACCTCCCTCAATGTAAGACTGAATTGCAAAAGACACGACCATGGCCAGAACAAGCACTAGGGTCATAGCATTTGCTATTTGCCGCACTAGAATCTTGCCTGGGTTGACCTTTTGGCCATCTCCAAGCTCGTTGTTGCCATATTCTTCTAATCTCGTCTTGGCTTCACTTTCGGTCAAGCCGTCGTCGATATCGGCGTTTAATTGCTCGGCCACATCCTTCCACTTGAGAGCATGGGCAGGAGCGGTCAATGGCTTGTTGGCCTGTCCGGATACGTGCCCGTCCAGGGTGTTCTGACTCTTTCCCATTGTTGATTTTGCTCATGCGGAGGTTGAGAAGGGATAGGTGGCCGGCTTGTGTGAGGAATGTGGAGGCAGGTTGTTTGTTTGGGAAGCGAAGGAGAAAAGCGAATGCTGTATGTACAACGATCGCAACATTCAAGCACCGTGGAGGATGACACAATATGAGCTGTACCAAGACCGCGGAGCATTGGACTTACTTAAGTAACGGGGCAACCTCACACGTACCCGCAGACACGCGGTGGACAAGAAAGGATGTTCTTGGGTTCCAAGACATGGCGAGGTGGAAGCCTTGGCATAACATCAGTAGGACCGCTAGCCAACCATTGACATGGATGTGACGCAGATGTGTCACGAGCATGGCATTGTCCATAAAGCCTGGACAGCTTCATATCCCGTAACTGTGGAGAGCCCCGTTGGCCATCTCTTTGTTCGACCGAATGTTCCTGGTCGAGGCCGTCGTTGTTCCCAGAGCGGGCGGTGACGGCAGGGTAGGAGACGGGGTGGCATCATCACCACCGCCAGAGGGTGGAATGGCGTGTGTCGTGCCAAGGCGAGCGGAGCCTGCAGGCGCACAGTGCGACCTACACCACACGTGGCCAAGACGATTGTTATCGCCACCGGTCAGAGGTGATTGGAGAGGTCGAGTGCGCCAAGACGACGAGACGCACACGAAAGCTTGGGAGGCCTGCGAGCTGACGTGACGCGCAGAGCACAAATCGCGGCTGGCGAGCGGAACGAGACATGTGCCCAGACGCTAGAAGGAGAAGGAGACGGCGAAGGCGTTGCCGCAGCGCGATGCGAAGAATGTGGTTGGCCAAGTGGACGGCCTGAAATCCCAGGCCACAATGATGTCAGCCTGAGGTTTGCCGAAAGGCAGCCCGAGGAGTCGTCGTTGAGGACGGCGAGGATGACAAATGCACAACACGCCTCATCGGCATTGCGTGTTGGACACTCCCATCGCACACGGCTGCCGCTTGTGACAGAATACTCTTCATGAATTTCTTCCGTCAAATCTTCGCCTCAGCACGACCCAGTTCACCAAACACAATCATGGCTGCCAAGACCAAGGCCCAGGAAATCATTGACAACAACGCAGTTGGTGAGCAGCGCGACGTGATGACATGGCTTGCTCGCTTGCTGATGCTTTCTCCAAGCCGTCTTCTCCAAGTCCTACTGTCCATACTGCAAGGCGACCAAGTCGCTCCTCAGCGAGATGGGCGTGAAGCCATTCATCATCGAACTCGATCAAGTCGGTAGGTTCCAGTCGTGCCGATCCACAGTAGAACGCGCGAAGCTGACACTTCGAACAGATGATGGCGCTGCGATCCAAGACGCCCTAGAGGAGATCACCTCCCAGCGATCCGTCCCGAACATCTTTATCGACCACAAGCACATCGGCGGAAACTCTGACTTGCAGGGAAAGAAGAGCCAGCTGCCAGAACTGCTCAAGCAGGCAGGTGCTATATGATGGAACTGAATACTTGAGGCTTGTAAGAGCACGGTAGCGGATATGAAGCAGTCACTATACACTGTCTGACGAAGTCATGCAATTCGAATACCCTGTCGATTTCCACGTGTCCCCAACCCTCATCTCTCATGATCTATCTTGCGGCTTCCTCTTTACTTCAGTCGAGCTCTCCAGCAGCAGCCATCCTGCGTAGCGCCTCAATGCTCGAATGTACTGCCATCTTCGCGCCTTCACGATGCATCTTCACCAGCTTCTTGTGCTCCTCGGAACCTTCAACAACATCTGCATGCCTCCACTCAAACGTGTAGGTCATGTGCAAATCACTCTCCGTCAGGGAGGCACCATCCGACACCGTATTCGTGATCAGAGCACCAGAAGGCTGCCAGAAATCTACCTGCTGACTGTGAGCAACCGATGATGACCCGCACGTTGGCGTTCAAGGTGATAGCTGGGCAAGCCTTGGGCTTCGGATCGGTATCGCACCTTTGTCGGGTAATAGCTCTTGCAGACTTCCTTCACCGTGCCTGCGGGAATGCCATCTCGCTCCTTGAAATGTGCCCCTCGCACCACCTCATTATCCTTCTCTTCCAGCACATCAGTGTCCACGATGATGGGTACGAAGTCTTGTGCCTTTCGGATCTTCCGTTGAAGACCCTTCCAGATTTGATCGCGAGTCAAGACCGGGGTCGCACCCGCAGGATTAATCGGCTCGGTATAGGCACAGTGGATGCTTGTCATGACGATGAATTTAAAGTGACTGTGATTATTGAGCGAGATGTTGTGGTGCGAGCAACGTTGAAACACTCCGCCTTCAGCTCCATTGGCCAAGAACTTGGAGCTTGACCATGCTGTCATGGCTTGGCCTTTCAACGTTTACAGAAGCACTCTCGCTTGTATATAGCATGAGAGCTGAAAACTCGAATGCATAGCCAATATCGCCATTACGGAAAGGTAGAGTGAGAATTGACATGGTTATTATCAAGCTTAAGCTAGCTGAGGTGGCCCGTGAGGAACAAAATAATCGTCCGGAGGTCCAGCTCCTTTCTCAATACCATTCGCTCCACATAGCCTCGACACTTTCCACCAAGACTCAAACTGCTTCAACTCTTCGGTGTTCGTCAGAAGCTGCATCACCAAGCCTGCCTCAGCATGCCAGGAGACATGACAGTGAAGCGCCCACACACCAGGGTTATCTGCTTGCACGCGGATCAAGATCCAGCCGTAGCCTTCTACACTAGCAGTATCTCGGCGTAGTGGGTTGCGAAGCTCGAGCTGATCGTACAAAGGCTGGACATTTTCACGAGTGATTCCTGACAGCTCGTCCTTTCTTGGCGGATAACCGTGGCCTTGAGCCAGTATCCAAAATTTGTAGCCATGGAGATGTAGAGGATGTGTGCCATCGTCGAAATTGCCTGTTTGCGATAGTCAGCGAGTGCCAGCTGAAGACAGTGCTAGTTTGAGATCCTGACTTACTTATGAGAATGTCTATTGTTGCAGAGTCCCTAGTCTGTACGACTAGCTCGCGGGAGGCATTAAATGCTTCATCGTTGATGAAACCTGAATGGAGTTCCTGATCAGGTCGGATCCACGAGTCGTTGTCTGACCTCAAACCAGCCCAAGCTCGATCGAGCGTGGGAGAAGTGAAGTCTGGCCGGAACGACGACTCATTGAACATGGCTCTTGCTAGCTGCCAGTCGCCTATCTTGATGCTGGAGCGAACATAGAAGAAAGAATCTTCATGCTTCGGCGGGGAATCGATAACGACCGGCAAGAGATTAGTAGTGTTCATGTCTCTGCAATCATGTGGCAGTGGCAAATCCCAGTCCCCTGAGTTGATATCCTTGGCCAAGTCCGAGTATGTTTGCCACTTGTTCTTCGCATCGCTTCTTTCAACGGCCGATTGATAGCGGACTACAGCAAGTGCATCGGCCTGAACACCTTTCGAGTTGACAAAGCATTGAGTGTCCATTCGAGCTCGGAGCCAGAACAGTTTCGACCTTGTGGAATTTGCGTTCACGATGACACTGTATCGCTGCGCTGGGTTGATAGATACTCTCTGGGTAGTGTACGGCTGCACATCTGTGCCATCTACTTCAGTAATAGCCAAGTCGTGCTCATCGATTTGAAAGTGGAAGTCCGCAAACGCTCCCACGTTGATCAAACGAAGTCTGTGAGACTTCTCCGGCTCCAAGTCGATGCCTGGATAGTCCGGCATAACTGCCAGCTCGTACGCATACTGAGGATGAAACTTAGCGAGTCCGAGTGCAAGAGCATTCGAAGCCTTGTAGATTCCTTGGGCCGGGGTCCAGCATTTCCGACCGGGGTATCGTTTACGGATCTCTTCACAGTCTCTGTATTTCGAACGACCATTGATCAATGCCCCAACAGGTATAGGCTCGTCGTTCTCTTTGCCAGGTGATAGATAGTCCCAAAGGAGTTCCGAGGAACTGTTCCAATAGTGATCCGAAAGCAAAAGGACGCGGTCGGTGTGGTACTTGATCTGCTGCAAGCTTTTGTCGCGGGAATGTATGATCAAGGGACCATGGACTCCGTCTGAGGACTGAACACCTTGATGCGCATGCCACCCTGAAAAATATAGGGAGTCAGCGTCGATTTCTTCTCTAGTCAAAGGAAGGTCATGTCATCCATTGGCGAGAATCTCTAGACATACGTTCTCAGGACTCGGACATCTTCGCAGGAGACTACTGTAGTACCCCGTCTACTGCATCCGAGACACTGGAGCTTATGTTGAGGGACAATCTCGCCAACATCTTCATACATTCCATAGATTCACTTACAATATGAGCCACTTTGTCCAGTCACATTGAATCTGTACGTCAGAGAGAAGTTCGGAGCGATCGGGCATTGGGTGATTCCAACTGTGCCGTCCATGAACGGACTGCCTCTTTGGTAGATGCCATGCCTAAAAGGAATAACTCGAAGGTCAGCAAATGTCTTAGACATCACGGTGCTTTCCATTCTCACCAATGTATCGAGGTCGCGTTCGCGGCGTGGTTGTCGACTTTGACCTCGATGATGTCGCCTTCGTTGGCCTCTATAAGCGGCCCAGGGAATTGCTGGTTAACCAAAAGCATCGGCCTGTATATGCCATCGGGGTGGTATATGGTGTCTCTAATCTCGAAATGATATGATCGTACTCGAGGAGCCTCATGTATATCCCACGCGGGATCTAGTATGTACTCATTACGGGTTACTGCTCGATGTTAACGCAGTGCCCTCCTTTTCGTAAAGCCTGCTGACCTTACTGTATTCGATACCCCAATCTTTTATGATTCTCTTGACCATCAGAATATACCCAACAAAAGCTAGAATCGTAAAAGCTGTAACTGCAAGCATAATGCCTTTGGCGATCCGCGTCTGGTGCCATCTTCGGCTGTTGTGAATCCGCAGACCACTCTCTGACTTGTCCCCGATGTAGCTTCCATCCCAATCAGCTAAAAGATGTTCCTGCTCGTGCTCCTGCTCTTGCTCCTTCTCATCCGCTTTACTTGGTCTTGCCCCATCGGCCATGGTCTTGTTTAGTGGCGTATCTTGAGCTTACACCATCTGTGCATCGCCGGTACGCTGGTACGAAGGGTCTCTCGTCTCTCGAAAGCGTCAAGGGAGAATCTGCATATCTGTCTCTTCTCCAGGGCTGTCCTTAAAATGAGGCAGAACCCAAGCCACACCGGGTGGGGATAGGATTGCTAAGGTGCATAGCCACCCACCAATTTCTATACCTAATTAGATGCAGTTAGCCATTGTTGTCCCGCTAGTAGGTGTTATAGATTCCTTCTCTTATAGACCTCGCCGTCGCCGTCGCCGTCGCCGTCGCCGCTGCCCTCTCGCTCGTCCGCTCGTCCGCTCGGCCGATTTAGTCGTCGCAATATCCCTCGAAACCTACTAAATTCGTGCTCTTTCTCGACCTTTATATCGCGATAATAGACGCCGCCGAGGGCCTCCTTACCGCCGCCTAAATAGCCGCTCTATAGGCGGAGATTGCTAGTAATATACTACCTATACTAGTCGATAAGACGTCGATTAATACTTAGTTGCTAGATAATAAATATAACTAGCAATTTAATAACGATTAGTTGCTAGATAATGCTAGATTTAATAGATTTAATAGATTAGAAGGGAATAAGGATACGCTTAGCGAGCCGGAAGTAGTAGAAGAAGAGGTAGAAGTTAAAGTTAATAAGGATAGCGAGAGCGCTAGCGCTAGCGATAGTAACGATAAGCCGTCTCGTAGTAATAATAGCTTTAATAAATTTGTATATAAATAGTCTAGCAACTACTTTAGTAGCGAGTATATAGTATTAAAGTTACTAGCGGACCTAAAGCAATAGCGCGAGAGGCTATTCTATTTAGAAGATTAGTTTATAATAACTCTAGACGAGAAAGCAATATACTAGCTATTTGTTAATAACGTATAGGTTGCTAACGGCTACTAGCCGTATACGCCGAAGAAGATAAGGCGCGAGTTTAGGTTTATCTATCGTTATAGAAGGCGGAAGAATCTTATAATAAATAAGACGAGTAATAACCCTAAGAAGAGGCAGAAGCGCAATATTACTACTACGCTAAAGTGTCTAGCGGTGCTAAATATCTAGGCTTAGTATAAGGCGGTTAAAGAAGGCGCGCCTAGCGCTTAAATAGTAAAGGACTATAAGCGTAGGCTATACTAGGTACGGCCTCTTTAATATAAGGTACTTCGAGACAAGACTAATCTACTGCCTTATAACTATAAGCTTAGTAATATAGATCTAAGGAAGATACCTATATTCCTTCTAAAATTAGTAGACGTAGAGGTATAGCGAGGGTACGTAACGGTAGCAGTTCGACAACTTATCGCTAGAGACAGTATCGACGGCGGTAATAAGCGCCTTCTAGCTACTAGCGGTGCTAAATTCAATATCTAGACCGTATATAACGTAGCGCGTAGTTAGTTAAAAGCGTATCTAAATCTACGATATCGTAGCAACGATTTAAGTAGGAGTTTATAGGTAGAAGAAGCGAGAGACTAGTTAGAAAGAAGTAAGTCGAATTTCTTAAAGTTCCGCGCGCCTACCTCTAATACCTTACTTAGTAAACTTAATTAATAGTATAGCCCTATAACTTGCCTAATCCGGTAGGTAGCGTTACTAATTATACGTTATCTTTACAAGCTTAGCAGGCACTAAGCTAAATTAGCAAGTACCGGAAAGCCCGGCGTACCTCCGATCTCCGCGATTTACGGCTTCTAATTAGGCTTTAGTAATTCTTAGCGCGATACCTTATTTTTAAATTTACTAATTTCTATATTTATAGACTATTATTATTACTAATATATCGATATTAAGAAAGCTGCTAACGGCAATCCTTCTCGCGCCCTCGTATTTGCTAAAGAATCTAGTTTAGACCTACTATACTAGTTTAGGTAGGTTTTAATCGTCGATTCTACGTATAAGACGAATTCCCTCGAGTAGAAGCTCTTCTCGATTATAGTCCGAGATTCTTCGAATATATACCGAGTTTACGCCTATTTTTATTCGCTAAGAGAAGATAGAATAATAATAGCGGAGGCCTTTAAGTTAATTAAAGAATAGTATCGAAATTAGCGAAAACCGTAGGTTGTTAGGTACTTTGTAACTAACGATAGCGGTGCGGAACAACTAGTAGTAAAACTAGCTTTCCGAGGGTTAGAGGCCGGCGAGTAAGAGGTTAACTATTTCCTTTACTAATTCTACTACGAGAAGTTACTAAATAAGTACTAGAAGGGCCGGAAATTTACGAGAGTACTTAACAACCTACTTAAAGCACTTAAATATCGACATACTAAGGGTAGTTATATCGATAGTCTTAAGCGTACTATAGACCTTCTCGTAGCTATAGACTTGCCGAAGAAGGAGATAGATAAACGGCTTAAATATATTAAAGTTACGATATATAACGATAGGCGATTATAGGCCTATTATCCTTATAGTTACTCGCCCGTTCTTCTTTAAATTAGAACGATAAGCAACCTCGAGAACTTCTACTATCTGTTTAAGCGTAGCGCCGGCGTTAAATAGTAGATAAATTACTATTCTTTAAAGGGCAGTATTATACACTTATACTTAGTTGTTAACGCCCTCGATAGGCGCGCCGCCGTTATAGCGACTAAATACAAGAACTCGCTTTATCTGTACGCGACGGCTTATCTATAGATAGCTTTACTTCCGTACGCTACTTGCGACCTAATCGTACCTAAGATTAACGCTAGCGTAAACGACGCGTTTAATAGTAACCTTCGGCAACGTAGTAAGAACGCTAAAGCGATCGCGGATAACGAGTGCGACTACTAATTCTACTAGAAATAGTATATGCTCTATCGATACCTATAGGCGCGCTATCTACTTCTCGAAGACCTTACTAACAACGATTTTAACGCCTAGATATTACTTTAGCGCAAGAACGGCTTTAAGCTGTATTATAGTATAGAAAAGGTCCTTATTACTAATAAGTCTTCTACCGCGGAAGAGCAAGAGCTAGTTAGTATATATAAGCGTACCGCGACAATAAAAGAGCGTATATTTAACCTACGAGAGCGGTACTATAGCCTCGAAGATAATAAGGATTTAAACGAGGAAGAGCTATAGGTTAAGGATACTATTATAAACCTATAGTTTAAGCGTATCGCGAAGGCCTTAAATCCTTACCTAAATTACGCTATTTCTTAGCTAATCGAGGATGTAAAAGAACGCGGTCGTAATATTACCCTCCCTTAGCAAATACGACTCGGATAAGGCCCTTTATCGGAAGGCTACGTTGCTAGTAGTTATTATACTAAACAGGGTATTAAACTACCGCAATTAGTAGCTCTAATATAGGTAGGAGCACTAAAGGCGATATAGGTAGGAGGTAGACTATTACGAGAAGAATTCGAGGTTATACGAGACGCTTAGTAAGATACTATCTTCCGTATACCTTAGTTACCTTCTAGCGGACTAAATAAGCGGGTAAGATACTAATAATTATCGGTATAGCGATAGTAGCGGTATAGCGGTAGGAGAGGCAAATTGCGCCCGGCGGATAAAGGTAAATTGCGCCTAGTAGACATGCGCGACAACTAATAATACCTTAAATTTAATAGTATAGCACTTCTATACGTTAACTTTAGCTTTATTTAGCTTTAGAATGCGACGATAATATAGTATATCGATGGAAATGTATACAGAATGTTGAATTCTACGCTTTACTAACAAATTAGTATGCAGGCTAGTAGTAGGGCGCATCGTCCGGCCATTGCCGTGTGTGGCAGTGCGGGGCTTGGGTTCTGCCTCATTTTAAGGACAGCCTTCTCCAGAGCACATCTATGCATCAGGGCCGTCCGGTTCTAAGCTGGCTCACCTTGCGCGCATCTTTACTTGGCTTGGGACTCGAGCGGCGACTCCAGACTGGCTGCGTACCTGACGACGCTGTGCCCTGCATGATCATCCACGACCGCTACAGTAGGTCGCCCAGGGACTGTGCTTGGTCCGCACACTCGTGTCAAGAGGTCGCCGCTGGCGATGCGATCACCGCCGCGCTACCACAAATTCCATCCAATTTCGCAGTGGAGCTTATGTCCCCACGAAGATTGCTTGAGTGGCCTTGATTTGCATTAGACATGGATCGCTGCCTTCCAGAAGAAGCTTGACGAGCCTCTCGCATCAATGTCTAGCCAATGAGCTTTTCTCTATTTACGCAGCGCTGGAACAAACGGCACCGAAGAGAACATGGGAGTGACGACCTTCTTTTCTCGACGAAGCAGAATCCGCCGTAACGCGACGGCAGGGCAACCTGCTGCTTCTCGGAGTTGGTGTAGTAATAAGGGATTACAACTCATGGAGCAATATACTGATCACAAGGCTGCTCCGAGCCCTCAGGTCTGAATCTTTGGCTGAAAGTCTGATTTTTAGCGGCCAGAACTTTTCAAAAAGGCAGGAGACTGTACTCGCCGCTCTCCGCCAAATAGTACTGACATAAACCACCCTGCCCATTCCTCCATCTGTCCAGCAGTCGGTTACTTTCGACCTTGAATAATGGCCACCATTCTCGCTCTGATTTCGCTAGCAATTAGCGGTGCTGTAGCGCAGGCACAATACAGCAACAAAGGCGACCAAGAGCCACCCCAGCCTGATCTCTACACAGCAACTGACGCTGCACATGTATACGCCGCTCAGGCAACCGCTCCAACCTATGCTAGTCAGCCAAAATATGTTCCTGGAAAAGTGTTTGACAGATTCATCGAGATCTGGCTAGAGAACACCGATTACGACAAAGCAGCTGGAGATCCGAACTTAGCATTGCTAGCGAAGAAGGGCATCACTCTGTCGAATTACTTTGGCGTCACCCATCCATCGCAACCTAATTATGTTGCTTCCGTGGGAGGAGACAACTTCGGCATGGACAACGATGATTTCAGTGCGTGACCAGTGACGAAAGCCAAAAATTATCATTGACCTCTTGCGCTGACACAAAAATACCCAGACCAAGTCGCCGCGAACGTCAGTACTGTGGTCGATCTGCTCGAAGACAAGGGGATCTCTTGGGGAACTTACCAAGAAGATATGCCATTCACAGGCTTTGAAGGGTTTGCTTGGAAGAACCAGAAGACCGGAGCGAATGACTATGTCCGCAAGCATAATCCTCCCGTCATCTACAATGCGAACACCAGTCCGAGGAGGCTTTCATACCAGAAGAATACCACTGTGTTCTTCGAAGACTTGAAAGCGCATCGTCTGCCCCAGTGGAGCTTTATTACGCCAAACATGACTAGCGATGGCCATGACACAACGGTTATTGTAGCCGGAACCTGGTGTCGAAACTTCCTCGAGCCTCTTCTTAACGATTCTTACTTCATGGATCGGACCCTGATTCTGCTGACATTCGATGAGAATCACACCTGTAAGTGAAATCCCCGGGACGCGTAAAGGGTGCTCTCGCTAGGAAGTGACAAAGTGCAATTCGTTCGTGCCTTTTGCTCTGGTCTCACGTCTTTAAAAAAGCTTGTTCTGTGAGCATTGCTGACTCTGACTGTCTAGACAATGTCGGCAACCGTGTGTTCAGCATTCTCTTGGGTGGTGCTGTTCCTCAAAGCCTCCACGGCACGACAGATAATCAGTTCTATAATCACTACAGCGACATCGCGACCGTAGAGGCGAACTGGAATCTACATACGTTGGGTCGTTGGGATGTTGGCGCGAATGTGTTCAAGCTCGTTGCCGATCACACTGGAGATTTGTATCGTCCATGGGACGCGGTGACAGGTGTCAACGAGACCGTGTTTTTGAACTCTTCCTTCGCAGGTCCTTTCAACACCGGATTCGAATCGGCTCCGTATCCGATCCCGAACGTGAACGCTGTGTCTCCAAAGACGGGACGCACAGTACTTCCAAGTATTCAGAAGGAATATGCCTCTAGCAAGGCATCGACATACTACACCAACGGAGTGGAGATTCCGGATGGCCAGCATCCTCCCAAGGGCTATGCTGTGAACACTGCAGACAATTGAGTATCGGTAGGCGAGTCTGTTTGGGAGATCATTGTTGACATCTGAAGTGGGAGGGCTATTGATGGAGGAGCGACTCTTGTGGTAGCTGACCATACCTCATGTATCCTCGGATTCGCTCTTCGTAATCCACATGCAGGAACTGAAGTGAAGAATTCGTGCGCCGGGGCGGGCTAACACCGGGGAGTGAAATAGGCCAGACCGCTGATGTAACATGTTTCCAGAAGTTCCGTCGACACTGACTCGACAGCGAGACCGTCATGCGCAGAGAAACCGAGGAGAAGGCTGCGGGAGCGACGGGCCGTGTGAGCCCGTGAGCCAATCACGGAGCTGCCTTATTCGCTGACACCACACCCTTTGGAAGAAAAGGCAAGAGCAGCAACACCGCTTCCTAAAGGCATTGTATCGTTTTTCCCCCAACTTCACACCACGTTTCCCAAGCGTTCTTCAGAGCCCTTTCCCTTCTTCAAGATACTTGCCTTTGGAACATGGCGCTCGTCTCATTCAAGAACCTGATCTTTCCTATCAAGCGAGACGGCGAATACCAACGCCTGCTTGATACTGAGCACGGTCCACAGTCAACATCCGTCGACTCCAGGACATCATGCCGGAGCTTCGATGACAAGAAGGACTCTGGAGAGAGCGCCTCGCTCTTGAAGTGTCGAGTCAATCCTCGAATCATCTCAGATGCTACAATTGGTCTTTCGGATGGCCTCACAGTGCCCTTCGCTTTGACGGCTGGACTGTCAGCACTCGGCACCACAGACCTCGTTGTCTACGCTGGTTTTGCAGAGTTGATTGCAGGTGCTATTTCAATGGGCCTTGGTGGATACCTTGGCTCCAAGAGCGAGGCTGATGCTTATTTTTCCGCACTTGAGGAGACCAAGCAGTGTGTTGCAGAGGACCAGCAGAAGGCTTGCGAAATGGTAGGTCCGCGTACTTCACCACTAGCTTGTGCATACACTAATCATCGCTCTCGCAGGTTCGAACGACGTTCGACAAGTACGCTTTTGCTCCTGAGACCATCAAATGCATGACCAAGAACCTCAGTGAAGACCCGGATCAGTTTGTCGACTTTCTCATGCGTTTCCACCATCAGCTTACAGAAGCTGATTTCGTGGCATCTCGAGCTTACGTCTCAGGCTTCACAATTGCGCTTGGATATTTCCTCGGAGGTATGGTGCCATTGCTGCCGTACTTGTTCTTCACCCGCGTCCAAGACGCACTTCTGTGCAGTATACTAGTCATGGGTATCGCGCTGTTTGTCTTTGGCTGGGCGAAGACGGCTCTGTTGGGCGAGAATAGCTGGCGCATCTGCTTTTCGAATGCAGTTCAGATGTTGGTGCTCGGAGGCCTAGCTGCAGCAGCAGCAATGGGCTGCGTTAAGGCTATCGGTGGAGGTTGAAGACTCGTGGATGAGCCCAAAGTTCTAATCACGACTTCTCCACTTTTTGTGGAGAAACATTGCCTCCTTTCGCCTGGCTCCGCACATCTTCGACAATGATACCGAGGATCCAACAATTGACCAAGAAGAAGACCATACTCGCTAGCCACAGTCCTGGCGCAAAAGTTGAGTGACCCAGGAATTCTAGCTCATAGCCTTGTTGCAGCCAAATGGCTTGGCCTGCCACCCACAGTATCAGCGCTGCCATGCCGGCTTGCGGTTTCCTGAGTAGCGACGAAGCTGGAAGGTAGAACGGCAGGAATACCATGTACCATAAAAAGTACTGCGTATAAGATTAGCTCGAGTCGAAAATGAAGTTACGACGTGATAACCCACTTGACTTGTGCACACTTTGTTAAAAGTGACGAAAGCAAACGTCTGAGCCAGCATAGTGCTGGCTAAGTCCGTTTTTGCAAGTACCAATGGCAGTGCAAAGAGTGACAAAAATAGCTGTGGTGCGAAAGCAACAGACTCCACAGGTAATGCAGCAGTCGTGCGCGAGAGCGAGCTGAGGTGTAGCAATGTGTTGTACACAGAAAAGTTGTGCCTGTGATCGACTCGTGCCAAATGGTAGGTGTAGCTGTGCTCCACAAACGGCTTACCATATCTACCACAATCAGAACTGAATGAGAGGATGAGTCCGGGCCGACTTACATGCTGTACATGGCAATGTTGAATGCCATGAAAGTGATGAAACTCGAAATGGCAAGCACGATGCGATCTCGATTGACTAAAGCCATCAGTCTCTGGAAACCTGATCGCGCAACGCCGAACTGTTCCCCCGAACCATGATCAAGCCATTGTGCTATTGAAGCGGCATAGATGAATGGATAAATCTTCAGGTGAACACCAAATCCTAGGAGACACCCGGCCACCACGATCTGCCGCTTCAATGTTGCCCAAAGTAATGCTACGACCAGGACGGCCAGGAGGCCTTCGGAGCTCCCACGAGTACTTATACTCGCGACCATAGGGTTCAGCAACCAGATGCTGGCGAATTTTAGAGCGGCTTCCGAACCCAGTGTCTGGGCTCGCAGAATTCGATATATCAGCCATCCCGTGGCGATATCGCTCAGAGCAAATAATGCCTTGCCGAACTCAAACCATAGGCCTCCTCGAGCAGTTGGAACCAGAATCCAGGCCAAGAGCGGCGTATACCGGTACGTCGCTCGCTCATATGGTGATCTGCCGTAGGCTACATAGCGTGCAGCATCGGTGAAGACGAGGTAGTCGATGTCGGTATACTTGAGCGGGCTGTTGGCATCCTGCCATCGTCCGTAGAATAGCAAGGCAATGCGGAAAATGACCGCTACTGGGAAGATCACCGAGGGCCGCCAGAAAGCCGACCGCGATTTTAGCATTGAACAGATCGCCGCATGTATGCTGAAGCCTGGCTCTGGATGTCCTTGTGATCGAAGTGTGTGTCGGGTCTTGTCGTTGTTGTTGCAAGGATAGGAGGTCCATGAGACTTGAAAGGTAACTTGGCAGCCCGCGCTAAGGCTAAAAGGAGAAACCTCGGAGTGGGAGACGAATGCCAAGCCCCGATGGACGCTCTTGCACGTTCGAAATCGACAGCATTCGTCTCTCATCATGACCTTAGTAATTGATATAGAAACAGTATCGAAAAGGTAGTATTATGCATGCTTCTGGACGAAACATCCTATGTGCTTTTCCTAATCTGACTTTGAGCTTAGTTGGCCACACCAATGCTCTGGTTCTGATACATCGACTGCATGTTTTCCATTCGCTGCTGCTCTATCGCCTCTTCCATCTGCTGCTCGAAGCCACCAGTGGCGTGCGAGTTACGCTTCCCAGGACTTATGAGAGGACTGTGGTTACCACTTCCGAAGCCTGAATGGCTATGGCCTCGCAAGTATGCTGGTCTTACTGACGAGGCAGCGTTCGAGACAGTGGAGATGGTACTGGCACCAGACCAGGCACGACTGAGCTTTGGACGAGCCCAGTCCGACCAAGACTAGATCGAAGTCAATACCACGGCTACTCATTCCAAATTGCTGCATGCACATCCGGCACTCACCTTCTTGGGCTGCACTGCAGGGATTTCAATGGGGCCCTCAATTTTATTGGGACCTTTGATGTCGATACCCGCGTCGCCCTTCTTCCAATCGATAGGACAGCCTTCGCCGAATTCGTCCTTGAACACCAAGGCATCCAGCACGCGCTGAGCTTCGTCCACGCTACGGCCAACATCTGCATCGTTGACTGTAATGTTTCGCACTATACCCTTTGGATCAATGATGAACAGGGCACGCTGCGCAACACCTTCTTCTTCGAGCAAAACTCCATAGTCTCGGCTCATCTGACGGTTGCAGTCAGAGATTAGTGGGACGTGTACGCCACCAAGACCTCCCTCCATTTCATCGGTGGAATTCCAAGCCTTCAAGCAGTGCTCATTGTCGGTGCTGGCAAAGACTACGGCGCAGGAGCGGGAGTAAATGAACTCTTCGAGACGCGCGGAAAATGCTTTGATTTCGGTGGGACAGATGAATGACCAGGCCTTTGGGAAGAATACAAGGATGAGCCAGTGATTTGAGTCGGTGTATGCAGAAAGGGAAATTTCTGTGCACAATGTCAGTAGGTTGCTCCGCAGTCTTTCGTCAAAGCACTCGCCCTTAAGCTTTCCATCGACCACGGCTATCTTATTGAATGCCGGCGCCGGCTTGCCAACTTGGACCCGTCCCAGCGTGGCCATTTTGCGATCCGATATGTACACCGAAGGGTGACCGTACAAAGTGATTGGCAATTCTTACCATCGAAGCGCGATGAGCGAAGGGCAAGCGCAAGACGAATATGTACTGGGACTTACGTAGGTCTGGACGCAAGAGCCAGACTATGCTCTAGTCAACCATTTCCGCAAACAGTACGCAACGACCCAACGACGTGGGAAGCATAGGTTCTGGACGTGTTATGTAGCGGATTGGTTGATCGGGAACAATGTTCTTTGTATGATATCCGGGAAGAAGTCTGGGGTCGGGAATGCAGACCACAAAGGCCGCGAGCCGTCCCTCAGATCGAGAAAATGCAAGGCGAGGCGACGCGAGTTGGCAAGATGGTTGGCCTAGCCGGGATCAGCCGAGGATTAGGCTTTTCTGCCACGTGCGCACTCCCAGCCTTGCCAGCCACTCTTTCACAAGATCGCATCGCATCATCGCATCATGGCATCTCGGGTGACGACCGTTTAAACCTCTGCAATGTCCCGTTCCACATCTTCTGCTCTGTGCATCCGTTCCGATTGTACATAATTCCTGTTCTGGTTGCGTCGCAGGTCAATCAACCGAGCATCGTCCAGCTGCCACGCCTGACGCGAAACTGTGGGGCGCGAGCTCACTTCCAAGATTCAGGTCAAACTTCCGTCACTGTGGCCCGCCAGCTGCGACTCCGACGTGCAAAGCCGCTGCCGACCTGCACCATACAAAACCGCTCTTCGAACCACTTCTAGCCAGCCTGTCACCCGTCGCGCAACGTATGCCATCGCATTATTGATTCCAGCGTTGCGACACTCCAACCCCAATTCGACCATCACCTCATCATTCCCTTGTCTGTTCTTGGCGCCTCTGATCAGCTCCAACTCCGACTCCGACCATGGCCATCTCCGGCTTTCTGTTTCTCTCATGGCGCATATTCGAAATCATCACACTCACGCCGATTGTGGGCATGCTGGGCTGGTTCGTCCACATCTACGACAGCAATAATCTCCTGACGCCCGACTACATCCTGGTGCTGTTCATAGTGTCGGTACTGGCATTGGCTTGGACGGTCTTTACCACCATCAACTACCTGCGCGCGAGACATGATGCGCTATTCGTTGCATTTGTCGATCTGGCCTTCTTCGGGGCGCTGATTGGAGGAGTCGTCGTCTTGCGCTTCATCGCGCGCCAGAATTGTGCCAATTTCGACGTGGGAAACTCATACCTATCTATAAGTTTCAACAAGCAATGCGCGATGCTGAAGGCCAGCTGGGCATTGGCCATCATCAACATCATCGCATTCTTCGTCACATTCGTAAGTAGAATGTTTCGTCAACGAACTTGTTCTGTTCACGACTGACGGAGATGATAGGTCCTCGCACTTTTGGTCCATCGAAACCACAGAGAAGATGATGCGGTGGTTGTCAAGCGGACATATCACTCGAGCAGGCATGGACATCGCAGATCCGGGAGCCGAGCTCGCAGCCGGGACTATCATGATGGAAGTCGGCGGAGCACGCATAGATCAACAAGCAGGAGACAATATTATGTCTAATACCAATCACGAGTTTTCAAGAAGCGAGTCACGAAGATACGAAGATGGGAAGTCTGGGAGCTGAGAAGCGGGACGAGATGATTAGGACGGCATCATCGTGGACGAGTTCAAGGGAATTGGATTTCAGTCTTGTTATAATGATCCGAATTTGACGACACGACCTCTCTGCGCAAAGCACTTTCCGATGCGTGGACCTGTTTTCTTCTCTGCTCTCTCGCTTCTGTCAGATCATTTGTGGCCTTTGATCAATCAGGGTCAGTCGCAGCAGCTGAAGCGCTGACACGTCTAGGCTGGCTCATTGAGACATATTGAGGATGCTTGACTATCAACTGAATTACCGCCAGGTAGATGCTATGGGTATCTTGTTCTAATTCTTCGCTTGGAACGCAACAACATAAAAATCAGATTCTCCTCCCAGCTGTCATACAACCTAATGAAATGGGAGATAGATCAACGGCATAGTGAATGCCGGATACGTGGCCGAGTTCCAAAACTGAGTATAGCTCAAGTAAATTGCATTCTCAGCCGCATTGCTGCTTGGTAGCAGTGCCGGATGCACAAGACCATCGCCATCCTGGCCTTTCCACAGGAAACTCATCTCCGTACTTCCATGGAGTCTGGAAGCCAGCTTTGCGAGCCTTCATGCAAACGATGGTCTAAGCATGAGTTGAAACGACAATTGCTTCGAACAGCCCACTGCCCGGCTCCTTAAAATCCGACAATCATCATAAGTGAATTTATCGCCTCGAGTCGGCATATGGCGACTTCACTGATCTTGTTAGAGCAGCTTTGTAAGACTGTATCCTCTGCACCTGTGTGCTTCTGCGCCTGCCGCCTGCCATCTGTCTTGCTCTTGGACACTTCTTCACGGATTCAAATGAATGAAGCGGATCTGCGAACAGCCTTCTCCTTCCATCCAGCTCTTTCGCCACGTCCATCTCGCTGATAGCATCACACGCTTTGGCTTGAGAGGTCGGCAAAGCTCGCTGCTGACGTCTATCGAACTGTAGTGTCCAATGGGAGCCGGAGACGACACGGCGTTCTCGCTGGCCTTTCCCAGGGAGGAAATTCTTTTTATCATCTTGAGAGCTCCAGGTATCGGCGGCCGTCGCCGTCGCTGCTGCATCCGCAAGATGCGACGGCTATAAGGTTGGTAGATCGACAACGCGTGCTCAACTTCATAATAGAGAGGCGAGGAAGTCTGTGTTGCTCTTCAATTTGTGCATCCGTGCTCAAAATGCTTACTAATTCGGCTTTTCTCCCAGCTCTTCTCGTAGCAGGGCTTCTCCTTTCCATTCCCAAACTCCTAAGCTTCATCCGCAAATTGCGCATCTACCTCAAATATTGCAAGTCGCATCGAGCCTTCAGTATTGAAGCAGGTCAAGGGAAATATCAATGGCTTGAGGACCCGTTTTCACAGTCACCGAACTTCTGGTTGTGTCGATATGCTGCCATAAAACATGTCTTCAGCCGAGCCGCTATACACGAGACAGATCATCGAGCTGGCTTCGATTGGTTTCATTATGCAGGTTGGGAAATACCGACATTTGATCCACGCTACAAGCATACAGTGCGTGACGCCGATCAGGCGGTGCATGGAAAGCTAGCAAAGTCGAAACTCAACACATTACTTGATACTGTGCAGGATATCGGCTATAGCGAGATCGATCGTATTAAAGCTGCCGTTGGTCGAGATGGAAGCACCGTCTCACTTCACTCGCTGATGTATCGATTGGGTTACAACGTCAACTGCATCGGCATTTTTGGTCCTGACCTCGACCACGTGGCCACCCGATGGGTCCTACAAGATTTCACAGAACGCCAGCATGGGCATGGACGTTGACGCTGCGCGCAAAGCTATTCATCTACCCGGTCAAATCTCTGCGGCCTGTGGAAGTCCATGCCGCAGAGATCACCAACGAAGGCCTTCGCTTCGACCGCCAACTAAAGCTTATCGTTATTCTTATCTCCGACGAAGCCCGCACCGCCCTTATCCGAATCGTCGAGTATAACAGAATCTTCCTCTATAGCCTTCTTTGCTCGTATCTTATTAACCTTCGCACCGAAGGATCTTAGAGCCGCATTGCCTAGCTCTTTTTTATCTAATATCTAATACTCGATCTATACGCTATACGAGTAGTATCGAACTATTCTTACTTTACGCTTCTAACCTACCCGATTCTCCTTCGTCTTCGCCTATTTACTCGCTACTAGGTTCTAGTTAAGGTCGGCTATAAGTAACAAGTTCGCTTCAACTATATTATAGCTACGCTTAGCTATATTTATAGAGTAGACGAGAATGTCTACGCCCGACGTCTAGGACCGATTAAACTCTGTAATTAGTTATAATCGCTAGCTAGCGTCCTTCGGTACCCTTAAGTTAAATAGCTACGACTTTAGACTAGCCTTCTTATACGCCTAGATAGAAGTGTTAGTATATTGCTTTAGCTCTTGTTTACGAAGGCAGAGCTTACTAGATTAATAGTATAAGCTACTACGTTAGAATAGCTTATTACTACGGCCTTACGGCCCTTATTATCTTTAATAGTATTAGCCGTCTACTTCTTAAGCTCCGCGATAATGTCCTTAATACGTAGGCTTTCTATAAGCTCGTTAAGGAAGTAAGTATATAGGTCTATATCGGGCTTAAAAAGCTAGCCGAAAGACTTAATCTCCTTTATAGTAAATTCTATTTCCTACTCCTTAGTAGATACCGGCGCGTAGCCTTTACGCTCTAGATTATTGTTCCTTACCTTAATGAACTTATTAAGGGCCTTACTATAGTTCTTCCGTACCTAGTCGGTTATTCGAGTCGGTAAGGTAAGGCCGCGCTTATCTTTAGATAGTAGAGGCGATAGGGTAGTTCGAATTCGTATCCTATAAGAGCCGAGGAAAAACTGCCTCTATATAACCGCCTTAGCGTTAATCTTTCCTAAACGGATCTTCTAGTTAATACTCCGCTTTAGCTTTTCTACCTAATTATTTAATTCGTTAATTATATCCTAAGGCAGCTTAATATTCTTTAGCTCCTTATCTGTATTATCTAATAGTCGCATCTTCTATTCGGGCTTTATTGCGTTAAACGGCTAGACCGATTTATATATCCGCAGTATAAGAAAGTGCCTTAATACTAGTATAAGTAAGTTGGCTATTAGGATTTTAGGCTCCTTAATAGAATCCTTTTTCTAATACTCTCCGCCTAAAGCTTTCTCGTAGCGATTAATTATCCTCTTAAAGCCCTCGCCTAGAGGCTTACTTCTAAACTCGTTCTATACTTTAAAGTCCTTCTAGTAGTTAGGGTCGGATCGCCCCCTATTATTATAGCGAGCTAAGGCGTCGAAGACTCTAAATTATTTAATTATCGGCTTCTACGTTCTAGCGATTAGGGTGCCTATTACGAAATATACCGTACATTTCGTATTATAGTTTACGCTTAGCTTGCGAAGCGTACTTATACTATTCGTATATATTCTATACTCCTCGTTAGCCTCGTCTACTACGATAGCTCTAACTAGTAGAGTGTTGTAGGCCGCGGTTTTGAAATTAGTCGAGCTATTTACGTAAGGCCTGCCCTCTTAGGTCCTCCTAAACTATACGGTCGAGATAGAGAAATTCTAGTTCTCGTAGAATACGTAGAAACGACCCTTTAGTACGAATACGAGCTTCTTATATAGACCGAGGGGCGCCTTAGTAATAATTGGATTTTACGCAGAGCCCGGATAGTTAACTCCCTTCCGGTACTTGTCTACTTTAGGAGTCGCAACGCGATTAGGCGCAAAGCGTATTACGTCTCCCCTTTTAAAGAGCTTAATACTATCTATTTCCTCTTTCGTATTATCTATATTAGGCGGGTTGAAGTTATATAGTTTAATACCTAGCTCCTTAAAGTCCGTATAAGCTAGGAATTTCTTTATAGTATCGGGTTTTAAACCGGCAGTTAGGTATAGAATTATAATGCCCTTACGAAGCCTGAAACTACGCTATAGGTCGCGCTGCTTATATCTATAGGGGATAGAAAACTTATTCGCAGATAGGCATTTCGAATTTTCCGTACCCTATAGAAGGTGTTTCTCTAGATTATCTCTGTTTTTAGCGTAGTCTTTAAGTATATCGGTAATCTGCTTATAAAAAACGAAGATTAAAAGTTGCTCTATAGTTTTGCCGAGACCTATAATATCGCCTAAGATTCCTCCGGCTTCTCGAGTATACTACGGTCGGCAGAATATAAGCTAAGCAGCTCTAAACACTTAGTAGGCGTATAGCTTTGTCTTAAAGCCCGGTAGGGCGATAGGTGTTTCGGGATCTACGAAAAGTTTAGGCGATAGACGTAGACAGAGGTAGATACGTTTAACGTACTCGTACGTTATCTACTCTAGCTCGGTAGTATAACTCTAGTTAAGATCCCCTACCTAGGTTTGCTTAATACGGTCGAGGAGCTCTTTATAGGTCTAACTTAGAATATAAGGGGTCGCCTCTATCTACTCCTCTAGGTCGTCCGGCTCCGGAGTATACGTATCTATATTAACTATAGGCCGAGCGCGTCTAGCAGTCCTACTATTCCTTATAGGCTCCGAGTTAGTATTAGAGTCGAGCGGCCTAGTACGAGTATAAGGATCTCGTATACGTTTACTAGCATCTAACCCTCTTCCGTTTCTCGTTAGACTATTATTAAGACCTTTACTTATTCTATATAGTTCTATCGACATATTATCTATAGAACGCTTAGAACCTAAAGGATATAGATGATTTTCTCGAGGAGCGACGATCCTAGGCAAAGCTCCCGGCGCGGCAGTGTCTATAGTCGACTTTTAACTATTTTCCTTAAGTCCGGAACTTTGAGCATTCTTTTGAGTATTCTCTTAACTATTTTCCTTAAGTCTAGAACCTTAAGCATTCTCTTAAGCATTCTCTTAACTATTTTCCTTAAGTCTAGAACCTTAAGTATTCTCTTAAGCATTCTCTTAAGGATTCTCTTAAGGATTCTCTTAAGGATTCTCTTAAGGATTCTCTTAAGCATTCTCTTAAGGATTCTCTTAAGCATTCTCTTAAGTATTCTCTTAAGCATTCTCTTAAGGATTCTCTTAAGCATTCTCTTAAGGATTCTCTTAAGCATTCTCTTAAGGATTCTCTTAAGGCGTAAAGGGTACGGCTAGAGCATTCGGCGTAGTAGCGTCTATAGTCGACGTATAACTGTTTATATTAAGTCTAGAACCTTAAGCCTACTATAAAGATACCGGCGTAGGGGTAGGCGGTAACTTAAGATCTCTAAGCTTAATAACCTTCGGTAGAACTCTACTAAATAGAATAGGGCGCTTATCGTTAGGCGACGGTATCGATACCCTCGATAATAGAGGGATGCTAAATGCGGCGCTACGTAAGAGTTCGCTAGATTAGAGACCTAATCGCTGTCGGCGCTACTTATAACGACGCTCCTATATCTCTAAGCTAAATAGTAGCTTCTCTCTTAGCTATAAGTCTTCCGACTCTACTAAAGCTATAGTAGCTATAGCGATCGGACTACTCGCATTCGTTTTCCGCTTCTTCTCGATATGCCTATTAATGTCTCGGCTAAATGTCGCGCGAGCCTTATTATCGAATTTCTTGTTTGCCTACTCGATAAAATCTAGCTCGTATTCTTATAGCTCTAATTAGTAGCCGATAAATAGCAGTATTTCAATACCCGCGGCGCCGTATCTGCCGGCTATACTGTATTTAGTAACGGCAGCTTCGAACTTACCGTTATCGGTAATCTTATTCGTATCGTCCTCGCCTAGGTTTACTACTACGATTACAATATCTAACTAGTCGGTAATGTGAAACTTAGACCTTAACCAATCCTCTAGGAGGTTATACGACAAATCTAGGTATAACAATCGATGATTACCTTTATAAACAAATTTCTTTAGAGTCGCAGAGGGCGCTTGCCTAAGATATCCTACCTATAGTATCGAAAATAGTTAGCTAAATAGCTATGCGACAAGCACTATGTCTAACCGATCGACTACGGCTAGCGTAATAGTATAGGTATTCCTAGCTTAGGGCGTCTAGAGTCTTCTAGTAGATGTAGGGAATGTAGATCCCGGCTACTATATTTGCAATTTTCGACTAGTAGCAAAGTCTCGACTACCCTTATCCTAGACGCTATTTATATCCCCGCCGCTAGGGTTTGCTTCTATTAGAAGGACTTCACTCGCCGCCTTATTATTTAATATTGTCTTTAATAAGCTCGCTAACAATAGTATAGGTCTTAGGCGGCGGCTAGATAATAGCGTAGGTGTTTAACTAGGCTCGCGCTTAGGCGTGTCTTTATTAGTCTATTATTGCTTAATAAAGATAGACTACCCTTTACGGATCTTAGAGTCCGATATACCTAGACTAATAGCGCTGCTTAGGTAGCGGAGGCAAAATTCTACGGCGGCGCGATGCTGCTCCTTCTTATTGTTATTATCCTTCTAAGGGCCCTAATTTCTTATATAGCGATTAAGAATTTTCTGTTCGTCCCCTTTTAGGCTCCCGTCCCGGAGACCCTACTAATCGTAGACGTAACGCTTTGCTATACTATTTCCTACTATATAGTCGGAGTGATTTGCGGGTAGCGCGTCGTTATTAGGAACAAATAACTATACGACGAGTGTGTCGATTTCGTCCTCTATAAAGTAACGGCGCTAAGGTATTAGAGCTAGTAGTAGCGGCGTCGTAGCGGGCTCCGCTATAGTAGCGGCGGCCGTAGTATACGGTTGTTAAAGCGAAGGTATAGTTGTCGCGGTTGTAGCGACCCGGTATTGTTTTAAGCTTCTAAATTAGCGAGGTAAGCTTTCGTTAATTTAGTATCTACGTAAGTGAAGCCGTTGCGAAACCGTTTGCTTAGTAATAGGGGTTCGCATTGTATATACGCGCTAGCAGAATCGTGATCTATTACTACTAGCTACTCCCTATCTATGTCTCTTATTCGATACCCTCCCTTATATTACTAAGAACTATCGCGAATTAATGCTAACTGTAACTACAAGTATTTTAGACCTTCGATATTACTCCTTACCCTTTCTAAATACTAAGTCCACCTCGCAATTAGGCTCTCGATGTTTTCTATATATACTAGTACGTATTGCGAAGTACTTCCTTAACTGCTCGGTAGGCAATCGTATAAGGTTAATACTATATCCTTTATCGTAAAACAATGCTTTGCGATTATATATTGCTCTTTTATCCGATACAATGTGATTAATAACTATATGTCGGATAAATGCTAGCCGATCTCCTTTAAAGTCGCAGCCCTCCTCTCGGCACTCGAGTTAGTCTAGTCTACGCTATATAATAATAAGGTTTATCTACGTACAGACATTATTGCGTTCCTTATCTCCTAACTATCGTAGTTCTAGATAGGGAGGGTTATAGCGATAGTCCTTTCCTTTACTAGAGCGACCTTTTCTACTATAATAGTACTTCCGATCTATGTTTTCGGTATAACTCTCTCTAACAACGTAGAATAGATTCCTATAAGAATTGTTCCTATATAGGTATAATAGCTCACGATAGTCCTAGACTTCTGTAGCTGTATATAGGGATAGTCCTATATAGATTACCTTAAATATCGGAGCGCTTAGCGTATAAAAACTGCTATAAATGCATTTCAGGTCGAACGGCTATACGTAGAAGTCGTAAAACGAGTAAATTCCGGAACTAGTTGCATAGTATTTAGCGGCTTTCCCGTCCCTTTTAAGTAGTAGTATATAGCTAAATTCGTAATAGAAGGTTTGGATCTTTTCGAAGTCGGCCTCTATAATCGCATACTCTCTACGCTATTGCAGATTAAGGCCTAGATTAGTAAAGTATTACTAGACGAAGCTTCTATAGCGCCGTTATACGATGTCTTGCGAGAATATCTATATTATATACTTCGAGGCGTTATTGATTTTTGCGAACTCTTCCCCGCATATCTCGCCTAGCGCTAATATATTAATATACTTACGTCGCTCGTGCTATAGAGAATGTTCCGTAGGTATAGTAATTATAGCGACACTATCCCCCTTAGCCTAATTGCTATACGCCTTTAGATTAGAGCGATAAGCTTACGTAGGTGCAACTAATACCCGAGCGAGTGCTTAAGCGACTATATCGGACGATGCTTAAGTAGACTAACGCCCGCCTATCGTAGTGCGATTACGACTAGGAGCGATAGGTACGCTCGTCGGCACATTTAGTAAATTGCTAGCTATAGCAGATGTTCTATAAGCAGGTTAAAAGGGTTTTACTATAGGCTTTCGTATTAGCTTTCGTAGTAGCTTCTACGGCAGGGTTTCCTAGATCTAATCTAGCGAGCTCTATAGAATCTCTAGTAAGGTGCTATAGTTAGACGAGGCTATAATGCCTAGGATATTAGGTAGAAGTGTTAATAGGCTCTATATCTCGTATATTACAAATCTCCTCTACCTCTTTCTAGGAGGTATATACAATTCGCCCTAAAGCTCTATATCGCGTTTCCTACCTCGTACCGTTGTATAAGACCCCTACTGCTTTAGGCGTAGTATATAAGACTAGTTATTATTTGGAGCTGTTGTGCTAGCTCGTAGTCTGTCGCTAGTTTGCTCGGCGTTAATGTTAGCGGTATACGTATTTTAGGGCGGCTTAGAAGTCGTAGATTCTAGGCTGTTATTAGTAACTAGAGCAACTCTCGTAAGATAGATAAGATCCTCTCTCGTTGTTCTTACTATCCTATACTTTTAGAGTACTTTTATAGCGGATACAAAATTCGATAGCGAGAATTCGGCGGCATAGTTGCACTTTAAGAAGCTCGTAAGCTTACCGAGCTATACGTACTTGTCCTTACATCGCTTTAAGATATCGGTAATCGTATATATAAGAGCTATAACGGGTTTACGTTTTGTTGTTAGAGAGGCTATATCGGATCCCCGATATAACTCTATATTAGGTCGAGGTAAAGAGACGGGCTCCGTATCGTCTAGCGATCGCTTCGGCTACTAACCGTAAGCAGATACTAGAGAGTCTTTGCTATATATACTAATATCGTAGCGTCTATCGTTATAAGGACTTAGTGTATAGGTAATCTAAGAGGGGCTATCTCGCTCTCTAGATGTTATATAGTAAGCAGCCGATATACTACCTCGAGGAGCATTAAGGTCTTAATAAGCATAAAAGTCTTAACGAGCATCCGCGTCTAGAGGAGCATCGGAATCCTAACGAGCATCGGAATCCCGACGAGTATTAAAGTCTTAACGAGCATTAAAGTCTTAACGAGCATTAAAGTCTTAACGAGCATTAAAGTCTTAACGAGCATTAAAGTCTTAACGAGCATTAAAGTCTTAACGAGCATTAACGTCTTAACGAGCATTAACGTCTTAACGAGTATCAACGTCTTAATAAGTATTAACGTCTTAAGGAGCTAGTAAATCTTAAGGAGCCGGCAAATCTTAAGAAGCCGGCAAATCTTAAGGAGCCGGCAAATCTTAAGGAGCATTAAAGTCTTAAGCAGCCGGCAAATCTTAAGGAGAATTAAAGTCTTAAGAAGCCGGCAAATCTTAGGGGTACTCTAACTCTTAGTAGCGCTTCGACTGCTAGAGAGGAAGCTACTCTCTTCTCGACGATCTTAGCGCCTACTATTTTCTCGACGGCCTCGGCTCCTACTCTTCCTTTTCCTCGGTATCGAAGCCGTACTATTCTAGGTATTCTTCTGCTACCGCAGCACTAACATTCCTACGAATAGGTACGCTAAAGTTTGTACTACGTAACTAAGTAGGCTAGGAAGGTTCTAACTCTTAAGCTCGTTACTTTAGTTCGGTAGATAGAGGTAGCGTATTACCCTATACGTCGATAGCAAGGCTAGTCTTCCGTATATTAGTAAGCGGGTATGCTAACTCCCTAAGTGCTACTAACCTTCTTTCCGCTAGTACGTATGCTTCCCGTCTGTAACGTGCGTAACTTCGTAGTAGCTTTCGAAAGTAACTCCTTAAGGTATTTAAGGCTCGCGAACTTATCCTTTAGATCGTCGTAATATACTAACTGAATTCCACTATCGATCTATTGCGCGAGTTCTATTTCTATAAATAGGTACTAACTAGCACTAGGAATGTACTGTCCGTAGGCTCTAACTTGCTCTCGGAGCTTAGCGATGTCCTACGCGAGCTAATAGCTACGGATAAAACGACGTCTCGTTGATCTCCTCTAGCTCGCAAACGGCGTAGAAGTTATTATCGGTAGTTGCGGTTGTAATCCTCCGAAGGATCAGTTTAGAGATTCGTACCTAGTAATACTACTAGCGGCGGAGTGCACGAAGTCTAATTACGATTCTGCTTAATTTAGTATAATCATCCGAGGTGTATCTACTTGCGCTTGCCTTATTATCTATTGCCGCCGCCGCTATTGCCTCTATTTTTAGATTACTACTAAAAGTCCTACTATTAAACAGCCGCCGCAGTCTTCTAGTAAGAATCGCCGGTCGTTAGTAAATACGCCTACTTACTAGTTACTAGGTTATAATATATTAATTAGCGGCGACTACTATAGTTACATAGTATATATTATCGTAGGTCTAACGGCTACGGTATAGGCATATTCGCGACGACTATTAAATAGCAAAGACCGCTTAGTATAGTAGGTATAAATAGAAAGCGCTATTAGTAAAAGACTTAGTATATAACGTTTATTAAACTACTATCGTCTAAGGAATATATACTATATTAAAAGTGCCGTCGTCTACGTCGTACGTATTCTAAAGTACTAAGTTAGTAACCTATATAGGCTTAAATTGCGATAGTAGAGGTACCTTAAGCGATAGCGGAGAATAATAGTAACTATTTCTATACTAATTAGTATAGAGACTAGTCGCTATATACTCTATTATACGTTAGGTCGCTACGTCTAGCGTAAATAGGCCCCTTACTAGCGGCGGTCGTTATAGATAGTAAGGTTATTACTATAGGTAGACTATCTCTTAAATGCGACTACTAATCGATAGTAATACGCCTATACCTAGATTAACCTACGCCTACTATATAGCAAATAAGATACTATCTTTATATCGCTACTAATAATACTAGAGATACTATAATAGCTATACTATCGCTAATAGGCGTATATATCTAGTATAATACTACCTAGTAGTATCGTCTCGATAGGCTAGTAATATCTAGTATAATACTATCTAGTAATATCGTCTCGATAGGCTAATAATAGGCACGCTAGTACTAATATTTCCGCCCTCCTAGCCTTCTAATAGTAGTTATAAGTAATATTCCTAGTAAGACTATAAATTAGAAGATAGCGGTCCTTTAGTATAGTACTAGCAATACTACTAACTTTCTCGTTATTACTATCTTTAATAGGATTATTACTATCTATAAGCTACTCGCTATAAGTCTTCGTCGAGCTAATATTGCTACTAAAGCCTTTAGGCTCGAAGAAACAGTTAGTATAGCAATCTACCTACTTCGCGGTTATACTATCGCCTAGAATCTCTTAATTATATAGTTATACTAGGTATAGCGATATAGCTAGTACTACTACTTCTAATAGAAGAACTAGTTATTAGAAGTAGTAGTATATATCGGGGAATTAGTTATTAAGTTGTAGCTAATATCGTATCTAGTTTAGAAGACCTAAATTAGCCCTCTTCTAAGCTAGTCGATATTACTTAGTAATAGCCGTTTAAAGGTAGTACAGAAGTTTATAGAAGCGCTTATAATAGTACTATAAAATAGCTATTATAATATAGTAGTATACTAGTACTATATTCTAGGTATAGGCTGCCCTAAGGTATGCCTAGTCGTAGTATAGGACGAAATTCTACAAACATTAAAGTTTAGGTACAGGAAAATCAAACAAAATACAGCTAGTATAGAGTAGCTTAATTAACACACACTTCTTAAAACTAGCTAACCTAAGACTAAAGCTATAGCAGACAGATTTCAAACTATTGTAAGGATGTACCAAAAGTATATAGGGGTTTGTTACTAGAAACGTCGGGCCGCGGCAGTCGCACCGCTACTTACGCGCTTCCGTTCCCGCCTCCGCTCCCGCTAATACCTTTCTTTCTTTCCTTCTTCCTCGCCCCGAATACTATCTATACAGCACTCGACTCCTTATAGATCTTGCTAAAAGTCGTGCCTAGCACGCTCAAATTATGCCCTATATATATCCGGCCTAACTCCTTATAGATCTCGCTAATAGAAGAAGTCGTGCTTAGTACGCTTAAATTATGCCCTGCATATACCCGGCCTAACTCCTTATAGATCTCGCTAATAGAAGAAGTCGTACCTAGCACGCTTAAATTATACCCTATATATACCCGGCCTAACTCCTTATAGATCTCGCTAATAGAAGAAGTCGTGCCTAGCACGCTTAAATTATGCCCTGTATATGCCCGCCTAACTCCTTATAGATCTCGCTAATAGAAGAAGTCGTACCTAGTACGCTTAAATCATGCCCTATATATGCCCGCCTAACTCCTCGTAGATCTTGCGTAAGCCGCGCGAACAGTAGGTACCTTTACGCGGTACGCGGTATAAGTAGCGAAAGCGAAACTAAGACCTGCTAGCCTATATAGCGAATATAGCTTCCGTATTCACTCGGAGTTATATTAGCAAAAATCTCAAAAATTAGACCCTTAAAGTTCTTAACCTTCAAAGTTATTAGACCCTCAAAATTCTTAACCCTTAAAATTCTTAACCCTTAAAATTCTTAACCCTCAAAATTCTTAGACCCTTAAAATTCTAGACCCTTAAAATTCTTGACCTTCAAAATTCTTAGACCCTTAAAGTTCTAGGACCCTTAAAGATCTTAGACCCTTAAAATTCTAGACCCTCAAAATTCTAGACCCTTAAAGTTCTTAACCTTTAAAATTCTAGACCCTTAAAGTTCTTAACCTTCAAAGTTCTTAGACCCTTAAAGTTCTTGACCTTTAAAGTTCTTAGACCCTCAAAATTCTTAGACCTTTAAAGTTATTAGACCCTTAAAATTCTTAACCCTTAAAGTTCTTAGACCCTTAAAGTTCTTAGACCCTTAAAATTCTAGACCCTTAAAATTCTTAACCTTTAAAATTCTTGGACCCTTAAAGTTCTAGGACCCTTAAAGATCTTAGACCCTTAAAATTCTTAGACCCTTAAAATTCTAGACCCTTAAAATTCTTGACCTTTAAAATTCTTAGACCCTTAAAGTTCTAGGACCCTTAAAATTCTTAGACCCTCAAAATTCTTAGACCCTTAAAGATCTTAGACCCTTAAAATTCTTAGACCCTTAAAATTCTTAGACCCTCAAAGTTCTAGGACCCTTAAAATTCTTAGACCCTTAAAATTCTAGACCTTTAAAGTTCTTAGACCTTTAAAGTTCTTAGACCTTTAAAGTTCTTAGACCTTTAAAGTTCTTAGACCCTTAAAGATCTTAACCTTTATAGCCTTGCCTCGTATATTGCTCTATAACGGAAGACCGAGACTAGTAGGACTAAGGGCACGCAAAGCATATAGAAAAATGAAGGTCGCTTGCCTAGTATAGACGATTAAACGCGTATACTAGATAGTCGAGGTATGCGAATCGGTAGTTACCGTACTAACGGATTACGCGGCAACTATTAACTATAAACTAAACTGCTCTAACATCGTTATTAGTAGACAAGCTTAACAACCGGCTAACGAGATCTTTACAATACCTCTCCCTATTCCTACTAAAGATAGTCTATAAGCTAGGACGAGAGTATATCGTACTAGACGCCTTGTTACGTTTAGAAACGAACGATAATTATCTGCTAGAGGGCGACGTATTCGAAGAACTAGTCTGTAGCTTATATACTCTTAACTCAATTATAATACGTATAACAATAGTTAAGGTCCGCTGCAATTATCGGGTTCGCTTAGATTACGTTACGAACACGCCTAGCTATATATATAGAGCAGACGAGAATGTCTACGCCCGACGTCTAGGACCGATTGAACTCTACGATTAATTGTAATCGCTAGTTAGTATCCTTCGGTACCCTAGAGTTAAAAAGCTACGACTTTAGACTAGCCTTCTTGTACGCCTAGATAGAAGTGTTAGTATATTGCTTTAGCTCTTGTTTACGAACGTAGAGCTTACTAGATCGATAGTGTAAGCTACTATATTAGAATACCTTATTACTATAGCCTTATAGCCCTTATTATCTTCAACGGTGTTAGCCGTCTGCTTCTTAAGCTCCGAGATAATGTCCTTAATGCGTAGGCTTTCTATAATCTCGTTAAGGGAGTAAGTATATAGGTCCTTTTTAGGCTTGCTTAGCTAGCCGAAAGAATCAATCTCCTTTGTCGTAAATTCTGTTTCCTACTCCTTAGTAGACAATAGCGCGTAGCCTTGCTTCTTTATCTCTTCGTTCTTATCCTTAAGGAACTTCTTAAGGCCCTTATTACAGTTCGCCCGTACCTAGTCGCTTATCCGAGTCGCTAAGGTAAGGCCGCCCTTATCTTTAGATAGCAGAGTCGATAGGACAGTTTTGTTTCCGGCTCTACTAGAGCTATAGGAATTTGATTCTTCTAAAACCCCTAGCAATGTTTATTTCTGAATCGATCCCCGGGTAATGTTTTACTCTAGCTTCTGCGTCCGTATAGTTAGTTTATCGATAATATCTCGACGTAGCTAGGTGTTTATAAGGTCCTCCGCTACATCCTCTAAGGGTCACTTCTTCTGTTAGGGTTTTGTTACGTTAGATAGCTAGGCCGATTTGTATATCCGCAGTATAAGAAGGTCCCTTAACACTAGTATAGGTAATTTAGCTGTAAGGATTTTAGGTTCCTTAAGGGAATTATTTTCTCTAAGGCTCTCCGCCTAAAGCTTTCTCGTAGCGACCGATTATCCTCTTAAAGCCCTCGCCTAGAGTCTTACCTCTAAACTCGTTATATACTTCAACTTCTTTTCCTAGGTAGGAATCTTAGACTCTCCTTATTGCTATAACGACCTAAGATGTCGAAGACTCTAAACTGTTCAACTATTAGCCTCTACGTTCTAGCGATTAGGGTACCTATTACGAAATACACTATACATTTCGTGTTATAGTTCCCGCTTAGCTTATAAAGCGTACTTATACTGTTTATATACATTCCAAATTCCTCGTTAGCCTCGTCTACTACGATAGCTCTAACTAGAAGAGTGTTATAGGTCGCGGTTTTCGAATTAGTCGAGCTATTTACGTAAGGCCTACCCTCTTAGGTCCTCCTAAGCTATATAGTCGTAATAGAGAAATTCTAGTTCTCGTAGGATATGTAGAAACTACCCTTTAGCACGAATACGAGCTTCTTATATAGACCGAGGGGCGCCTTAGTAATGATTAGATTTTACGTAGAGCCCGGCTAGCTAATTCCTTTCGGGTACTTATCTACCTTAGGAGTACGGACGCGATTAGCCCTAAAGCCTATTACGTCTGCCTTTTAAAGAGCTTAACACTATCCATTTCCTCTTTCGTATTATCTATATTAGGCGGGCCGAAGCCGTAGAGTCTAATACCTAGCTCCTCGAAGTTCGTATAAGTAAGGAATTTCCCTATAGCGTCGGGTTTTAATACGACAGTTAGGCACAGAGCTATAATGCCTCTACGAAGCCTAAAACTACGCTATAGGTCGCGCTGCTTATATCTGTAGGGGATAGAGAACTTATTCGTAGATAGGCATTCCGAATTTTCCGTACCCTATAGAAGGTATGCCTCTCTATTATTTTCTTCCAATCGTAGTCTTTAAGTATATCGGCAATCTGCCTATCGAAAACGAAGACTATAAGTTGCTCTATAGTCTTGCCGAGACCTATAATATCGCCTAAGATTCCCTAGGCTTCTCGAGTATACTACGGTCGGCAGAATACAAGCTAAGTAGCTTTAGGCATATACTAGGCGCATAGCTTTACCTTAAAGCCCGGTAGGGGAATACGTATATACAGATATGCGAAAAGATACGGTACTAGTTGTAGGTATAGGCAGATGTGTTTAATATACGGTCCCTTTATCTACTCTAACTCGGTAGTATAACTCTAGTTAAGATCCCCTGCCTAGGTTTGCTTAATACAGTCGAGGAGCTCTTTATAGGTCTAACTTAGAATATAAGGGGTCGCCTCTGCCTACTCCTCTAGGTCGTCCGGCTCCGGATTGCCCGTATCTACATTAACCCTAGACCGAGCGCGTCTAGTAGTCCTGCTATTCCTTATAGGCTCCGAGTTAGTATTAGAATCGAGCGGCCTAGTACGAGTATAACGATCTCGTATACGTTTACCGCTATCTAACCCTCTTCCGTTTCTCGTTAGACTATTATTAAGACCTTTACTTAATCTATATATTTAGATAACTTTCTCGAGGAGCGAAGATCCCGGGTAGAGCTCCCGGCGCGGTAGTGTCTATAGTCGACTCTTAACTATTTTCCTTAAGTCTAGAACTTTAAGCATTCTTTTAAGATATAGAGGGTACGGCTAAAGTATTCGATGCGGTAGTGTTTGCAGTCGACCCTTAACTATTTTCCTTAAGTCTAGAACATTAAGCATTCTCTTAAGAATTCTCTTAAGGATTCTCTTAAGCATTCTCTTTAGGATTCTGTTAAGCATTCTCTTTAGGATTCTATTAAGCATTCTCTTAAGGATTCTCTTAAGGATTCTCTTAAGCATTCTCTTAAGGATTCTCTTAAGCATTCTCTTAAGCATTCTCTTAAGCATTCTCTTAAGCATTCTCTTAAGCATTCTCTTAAGCATTCTCTTAAGTATTCTCTTAAGCATTCTCTTAAGCATTCTCTTAAGCATTCTCTTAAGTATTCTCTTAAGGCGTAGAGGATACGGCTAGAGCATTCGGCGCGGTAGTAGTTATAGTCGACGTATAACTATTTACATTAAGTCTAGAACCTTAAGCCTGCTATAAAGATACCGGCGTAGGGGTAGGCGGTAACTTAAGATCTCTAAGGTTAATAACCTTCGGTAGAACTCTACCGGATAGAATAGGAGGCTTATCGTTAGGCGACGGTGTCGATGCCCTCAATTGCGAGCTAGTATACTACTATTGTAAAGCTTGCGATATCTCTAGATTAAATAGTAGCTTCTCTCTTAGCTATAAGTCTTCCGACTCTACTAAAGCTCTAGCAGTTATAGCGATCGGACTGCTCGTATTCGTTTTCCGCTTCTTCTCGATATACCTATTAATGTCTCGGCTAAATGTCGCGCGAGCCTTATTCTCGAATTTCTTGCTTGTCTACTCGATAAAATCTATCTCGTATTCTTATAGCTCCGCCTCCTAACCGATAAATAGCAGAATTTTAATAGTAGCGGTATCGTATCTACTACACTTAGAGACGGCGGCTTCGAACTTACCGTTATCGGTAATCTTATTCGTATCGTCCTCGCCTAGGTTTACTACTACTATTACGATATCTAACTAGTTAGTAATGTAAAACTTAGACTCTAACTAACACTAGAGGCTATTGTACGACAAATTTGCGTATAGCGATCTACGATTATATAAAGGTATAAATGTCTTAGGAGTCGTAGAAGGCGCTTACCTAAGATTTGCTACCTCTAGCATCGCAAATGGTCTATAGAATAGCTATGCGACAAGCACTATATCTAACCGATCGACTACAGCTAGCGTAATAGTATAGGTATTCCTAGCCTAGTGCGTCTTATATCTTCTAATAGATGCAGTAAATATTAATCTTATTTATAGTATTAGGATTTTTCGACTAGTAGCAAAGTCTCGACTACCCTAATCCTAGACGCTGTCTATATCCCCGCCGCTAGGGTTTGCTTCTATTAGAAGGACTTCACTCGCCGCTTTGTTGTTTAATATTGTCTTTAATGCGCTCGCTAGCAATTTTGTAGGTCTTAGGCGGCGGCTAGACGATAGCGTAGGTGTTTAGGTAGGCTCGCGCTTAAGAGTATCTTTAGAGCCTGCCTATTGCTTAATAAAGATAGACCACACTTTACGGATGTCGAATTACGATACACCTAGACTAATAGCGCTGCTTAGGTAGCAGAGGCAAAATTCTACGGCGGCGCGATGCTGCTCCTTCTTGTTATTATTATCCTTCTAAGGGCCCTAATTTCTTATATAGCGATTAAGGACTTTCGCTTCCTTTATAGGCTTGTTTTGCTAACCTGTAGAATCCCATTAGCTATAAGCGTATATAATGCTTTGTCGTACTATTTCCTACTATATAGTCAGAATGGTTTGCGGGTAGCGCGTCGTTATTAGGAACAAATAACTATACGACGAGTGTGTCGACATCGTCCTCCGTAAAGTTATAGCGCTTAGCTGTTATAGCTAGTAGCGGCGTAACAGTATCCTGATTAGAGCTACTAACTTGTAAGAAGCTGCGACTTAAAGTTCTTGCCCTACCTAACTTTTACTTTAAATTTTAACTCAAAGTTTCTTCCCCCCTTACTTAAACCTTTTACTTAAAGTTTCTTTCGCCTTATTCAAACTTTTTACTTAAAGCTTTTTTCCCCTTACTTAAAACTTTTTACTTAAAGCTTTTTTCCCCTTACTCAAACTTTTTACTTAAAGCTTTTTTCCCCTTACTCAAACTTTTTACTTAAAGCTTTTTTCCCCTTATTTAAAACTTTTACTTAAAGCTTTTCCCCTAACTCAAACTTTTTACTTAAAGCTTTTCCCCTTATTCAAAACTTTTACTTATGTTTTTTTTTTCTTTCGCCTTACTTTAAACTTTTACTTAAAGTTTTTTTTTTTCGCCTTACTGCTAATAACTACTACGAACAGATCCTTATTACAACTATAAGTATTTTAGACCTTTAATGTTACTCCTTACCCTTTCTAAATACTAAGTCTACCTCGCAATTAGGCTCTCGATGTTTTCTATATACACTAGTAGTACGTACTATAAAGTGCTTCCTAAACTGCTCGGTAGACAATCGTACAAGGTTAATACTATATCCTCTATCGCACAACAATAATGCTTTGCGATTATATGTTGCTCTTTCATCCGATATAATGTGATTAAGAACTATATATCGAATAAATGCTAGCCGATCTCCTTTAAAGCGGCAACCCTCCTTTCGGCACTCGAGGTAGTCTAGTCTATACTGTGCAACAATAAGGTTTATCTGCGTATAGACATTATCGCGTTCCTTATCTCTTAACTATAGTAGTTCTAGATAGGAAGGGTTATAGCGATAGTCCTTTCCTTTACGAGAGCGAACCTTTCTATTATAATAGTACTTCCGATCTAAGCTTTCGGGCTAACTCTCTCTAAAATTGTAGAATAGATTCCTATAAGAATTGTTCTTATATAGGTATAAAGAGATATATTGAAAATGCGACAAATACATATTAGATTAAGTAACTATAGCTAGAAAGCATACTACGAATACAGTTGCTACTTACAGCTTAAAATATATATAGAGGCTTCCCCGTTCGCTTTCAATAGTAGTATAAAACCAAATGCGTAATAGAAGGTTTAGGAGCAGTTAGCGAGTGAAAACTGTTATAAATATATCTTAGGTCGAACGCCTATATATTGAAGTTATAAAACGAGAAAATTCCGGAATTGCTTGTAAAGCGTTTGCCGGCTTTCCCGTCCCTTTTAAGTAGTAGTATATAGCTAAATTCGTAATAGAAGGTTTGCATCTTTTCGAAGTCGGTATCTGCAATCGCATGCTTACTACGATATTGCAGATTAAGGCCCAATCTAGAGAGGTAATATCCGAGGTGCTATGCCTATAGAGCGCGGTACCGGGAGGGATAGACGGGTCGCTAATTTATGTCTTCGCCGAAGAGCGTTATATTATCTATAGAGGGTACGAAGGGCCTCGTAGTATAACTACGTCGCTCGTACTATCGAGAATGTTCCGTAGGTATAGTAATTGTATCGATACTATCGCCCCTAGCCTAGTCGTAATATATCTTTTGCTTAGAGTAGTAAGCTTATATAGATGCAATTAATGCCCGAGCGGATGCCCGAGCGGCTACGCCGAAGGATAGTTAAGCGGACTAATACCCGCCGATAGTAATGCGATCGCGGCCGGGAGCGATATATAAGCTCGTTAGTATATCTAGTATATTGCTAACTATAGCAGATATTCTATAAGCAGTTCGAAAGGGTTTTACTATAGGCTTTCGTACTAGCCTCCGCGGCGTAGGTTGTAGGACTCTAAAGATATAAGGGTTAGTTATAGACTGCTCTAAGTTTTTTATTAACGGAGGAACGTAGGTAGCTCTATAGAGAGAGGAAGTATACGGGCCGCTATTATTCTCGTTATGCGGCTAGGATAGGGACATACTTACGTCGTAAAGCTAATCCTAGATAGCGCTATCCTATTTGTGCTTCTTTATAGGAAGTGTCTGCAATTCGCTATAAGTATCTGTATCGCGTTTCCTACCTCGTACCGTTATATAAGACTACTGCTGCTTTAGGTATAGAATGTAAGACTAGTTATTATTTGGAGCTATTGTGCTAGCTCGTAGTCTGCCGCTAACTTGCTCGGCGTATATATTAGCGATACGTAGTCTCTAGAATAACGGGGGCGGCTAGAATTTTAGACTATTATCGGCAACCGGAGCAACTCCTATAAGATAGACAAGATCCTCTCTCGTTGTTCTTACTATCCTATACCTTTTTAGTATTTTCATAGCGGATACAAAATTCGATAGCGAGAATTCGGCGGTATAGTTGCACTTTAAGAAGCTCGTAAGCTTACCGAGCTATACGTACTTATCCTTATATCGCTCTAAGATATCGGTAATCGTATATATAAGAGCTACAACGGGTTAACGTTTTGTTATTAGAGAGGCTATATCGGATCTAAGATATAACTCTATATTAGGTCGAGTTAGGGAGACGGGTTCTATACCGTCTAGCGATCGCTTCGGCTACTAACTGTAAGTAGATACTAGAGAGGGTCCGTTACGAGGACTAGAGGTAAATAGTAGGCGTCGAGGAATTTTATCTCGTACCCTAGATACTAGGAGGTAAGCAGCTAACGTACTACCGTAAAGAGTTAGCAAATCTTAACGAGCATTAAAGTCTTAACGAGCTACTAAAGGTCGAAGAGGGTACAAATCTTAACGAGTATTAAAGTCTTAACGAGCTACTAAAGGTCGAGGAGGCTACAAATCTTAACGAGCATTAAAGTCTTAACGAGCTACTAAAGGTCGAGGAGGCTGCAAATCTTAACGAGTATTAAAGTCTTAACGAGCTGCTAAACGTCGAGGAGGCTACAAATCTTAACGAGCATTAAAGTCTTAAGCAGCTAGCAAATCTTATAGAGCATTAAAGTCTTAAGTAGCCGGCAAATCTTAAGGAGAATTAAAGTCTTAAGGAGCCGGCAAATCTTAAGGAGAATCAAAGTCTTAAGGAGCCGGCAAATCTTAGGGGTGCTCTAACTCTTAGTAGCGCTTCGACTGCTAGAGAGGAAGCTACTCTCTTCTCGACGATCTTAGCGCCTACTGTTTTCTCGACAGTCTCGGCGTCTACTCTTCCTCTTCCTCTTCCTCGGTATCGGGGCCGTACTATTCTAGGTATTCTTCTACTACCGCAGTACTAACATTCCTACGAATAGGTGCGCTAAAGTTTGTACTACGTAACCGGGTAGGCTAGGTAGGTTCTAACTCTTAAGCTCGTTACTTTAGTTCGGTAGATAGAGGTAGCGTATTACCCTATACGTCGATAGCAAGGCTAGTCTTCCGTGTGTTAGTAAGCGGGTATACTAACTCCCTAAGTGCTACTAACCTTCTTTCCGCTAGTACGTATACTTCCCGTCTATAACGTACGTAACTTCGCAGTAGCTTTCGAAAGTAACTGCTCTAGAGCCTTAATATAACGTTTAGTGTCCTTAAACTAACCGGCCTTGTTCTAGTTATTTCTATAGTTTGCAACCTCGCGCTAGTTGCGTTCTAGAATTAGAACATTAAGGCTAGATAACTGTTGCTTAATATTGTCTACTTGTTGCTTTAGGCGGTCGGCCTTTGCCCTCTAGCGCTCCTTTGTCCGTCGATTGTATATAGCTCGGTCTCCTACTATTACGAGTAGCCGTTAGGGGTTATGTGTAGGGTAGTATTAAAGATCTATATACAGATAGTGCCTCCCTATACCTAGCGTTTCTACTATGCGGGGCCGATCGGCGGGCTACCCCGGCTAGGGAACTTTAATCCTATAGGTGTCTATATACCCCGATTAAGCGAGATAGCGGACGGGGATAATCCCCGTAAGCGGCAGCTAGCTTGAAAACGTTAGGTGTAAACTTTTTAAAGGTACGGATAATTCCTTTAGGCAGTATACTAGCTTTAACTAGTTAGATCCTATTTTTAGGGATTACCCCTATCCGCTATCTCGCTTAATCGGGATATATTCTAGTACCGCTAAGGCCGTACGTCCCTTCGGAAGTACGCGGTTCCTAATAATTATAACGAAACGTACCTGTTTTTAGCACTTCTTTAGGAATAGCGTAGCACCGCTAGTACCGCTAGCACTAATAGTACCTACTATTGCTACCGCTAGTACTGTTTTAGAGTAGGGCTAAAGTGTTAGTAAGCTGTTAGTAGTATAGCAAAATAGAGGTGTTGTTATAGCGCTCTTACCTTAATTGTCTCTCTATCTACTTTACTATCGCTATCGCTATCGCTATTATCGCGCTCGCTCTACCTACTCTTCTAATATCTGATTACTTAGTATCTATAGTAGCGGTTTATCGTATTATTCTATAGCGCCTATCTACAGATTATAGTATAGCTTAAAGCGCCTATTCTACTATTATATATCGGCATTAGGCGGTAGTCGGATTAGCACATTCTATAGAAGGTTCTCGGTCTAACTAAGGTCGCTATCGGCGGCGGTCTCGATAGTAGTTAAATAGCGTAAGCGGCTCGGAGTGGAAGGTACGAAGGGCGTAGAGGGTAGCATTTCCGCTATATATCGAGTTAGTAAGTAGTCGTCGCTTTTTAATATATACGGACTAATATATTAGATATTATTACCGCCGGCGGTTAACTAGAAGCTATCTAATACGCGCGTAGTATTTTAAGTCGTAAGGAAGCCTAAGGGTTATAATAAGAATAGCGGCGGTTATTGCTATTACGGCAGTACCTACTATTACGGTACCTACGGCATCTAGTATTATTATAACGATAATAGTAGTAGTTACTAACTAAACCTCGTCTTACTAATATAAGTCTCTAGATTAGCTATTAAGCTAAGAACCTACTTATTAATATCGTCGTCGTCTACTACTATATTATTATTAATAAAGGCGTCGCGTATCTAGTTAATCTACGCCTACAGGTTGTTATCGTTAGCTAAATCTATCTTCTCGAGCTACTATTTAATAGATAACTACTAAACGGCGTTACTAACTACCTCGGAATAGTGCTTATAGAGTTACTAAATATAGTCGTTATAGTCCTTCTTCGAGAGGTTATTTATTAACTCTGCCGCTCTTACTAGGCGGTAGAAGTCTTCCTTAAAGTTATTAATAATATTATAAAGGAGAATATAGTAGTTACGCTCTAATACGCTGTTGCTAGCTCCTTCGAGGTTGTCCTATATAATAACGTCGTCGATAGGTATACGATTGCCGTTAAACTAGTCCTCGTAGACCGTAGAAGCGTTATTTACGCCTTAGCTGCTATCTATTAACTTCTAGCGGTCTACGTACCTATCTACCTACCTCCGAGATAGCTAATTGTCCTTAAACTCGCTATTAAATAGTATACAGTTACAGGGCTAGTACTAACTAAGGAAGAATAGGCATAGGCATTTAGAAGGTGTCTCCCTATTAACTAAAGGCTTAAACCGAGACTAGGCAATAGTGCCTCGCTCGTAAGTCGTAGCGAGAGCGTGCTATATTATATTGCTTAGCTACCTTCTTTTATAGGAAGAAGGGTAGTTCTTAAAGCCTCGAATAGCTAAGATTGCGGAAGAGTAGCAATTGTAATATAGAAGCCTCTAAATCGTTAGCCTTGCTATACTAGTAGTCGTTAATATCTAGTAAGTAAGTAAGGGCTCCTATAAGAGACTATAGGTATATAGTAGATTCTTAGTTACGCTTATAGTAGGTATAATAGCCCTCGATATAGCTAGTTATCCGATCCTTCTAGGAAAGTTAGCTCTAGCTAATATATACGAATAGGAAGAAATAGCTGTGTTTACCTGCAAAACGCGTAGATTGCCCCGGCGAGCGTAGGTATACTAAAGCTCGGCGTACTAGACCGTCTATTCTCGTTAGAAATAGGGGAACAATATATCCTATCTTCTACCTAGTAACGAGTCTTCTACGAGTTATATCTATTAACGAGCCCCTTCGCCGTCTTCTATAAAATATAGAGCGCTAAATAGAGCATCTTATGTCTTCTTGTAGCTACGTCTAATACTAAATTTCTTTCTTATTATCTCGACGATATAGCGCTAGTATAAGAATATAGCAACCTCGTTATTAAAGCTAATCCGGAAAGCAGCCTATTCGCTAGTAGAGTTATTAATAATCGTCTATTTAAGGTGCTAACTACTAGGCTTCTTGTGATCGGCCTACGAAGACAAGTACTAGAAGCTAGTCGTAAGGACGATAGTATACTAGCTCTTAACGAGCATATAAGCAATAGGTAGTTAGTTGTTATCCTTATCTCGTATAAATAGGTTAACTAGATAGAAGCTAGCGTTATTAGTATCGTATATTGCGTCTTAAGACAAGAACTCGCTATATCTCTTTAGCAACTTAATGCCCTTCTTAGTCGTATATACTATGCTATATTTAGGCCCTTTTAAGGTAGTTATAATAAAGACTTTATACCTATAACTACGCTCGAGCGTACGTTCTTCTGCCTCTTTAATTTGCTTCGAAATAGCGCTCTTACTAGGTATAATATATCGCTTATCGCGGTAATAGTATAGCGACTAGCGACTAAGGTTATATAGTGTTTAATAACTAGTCGACTTGCTACTAATATCGCCGTAGTTATTCGTAAGGAAGTCCTTTACTCGACTCGTCCGTAGCGACTAATCTAGTAACTTCTAGCCTATCTCTTTAAGATAGTCGTTCGACCGCCGTATATTATATTATTAGAGGGTATAGGTATACTAATAGCGATAGTCGGTTCGCTTAATAACAACATTAATAGGAGAGCCTTGCTCGCTATCTTAATATATATTAACTACTAAGCTAACCTTATAATAGTTATTAGTAGCAAACTCGGGTTTGTAATAGCCTCTAGTAATACCTTCTATAGCGTTCTTCTTCTTATCCGCCGCCGTCCGTTTCGACTTAATATAGCGATAGTATGCCTTAGATATATACCTACTACTAGCGCGATCCTGCTTTACCTCCGTAACCTTATTACGACTATATATATTAGATATTAGCTTTATACTAACTAGGAAATCGTTATACGGCAATAGTATATCCTTCTTAGCGAAGAATAGCGTTTCTCGAAGAGCTTTAAATTTAGTATAGGCCTTAGTAGCGCTAGTAGGTGCTAGTTCTTCTATTATAGCGATATTGCTAAAGTAGTAAAGGCGACGAGGTGCTAAATATTCCGAGAAGCCTAAAATTAAGCCTCGAACGTATACAAATTCGTAGGTCTTAGCGGGAATACAAAAACGTTATTATTTATAGGTTCTCTACGAAGCGAGTTAAGCGAGATTTAGCGAGGTGCTAGTATATAGACACCTAATCCTATATAGCACTTATGCGCTTTAATTGTTCTCGGTAGTAGTCTGTATTCTGCTAACACCTCGATTAGCGAGGTAGGGCTTCCCGTATAATTACGTAGATCCCGCTAAGACCCTATTTCCCTATATTATTTCGCTTAATTTCCGGGCTTCGCGTATTTCGAGATAGAGCTTAGTATATCTATACTAGGCAAGCGGAGGTCCTAAACCTCTCGTTTTATAATATACTATATACTACTATAATAGACGATATTATAGAGCTAGAACGACTTCGGCAACTATTCTTTAACCTTACTAAACTATTTAAACTTTCCCTATCGTAATAGGAAATAATATAGGCTATTTTAAGTAATATCGCGTACTATTATATCGCGTTTAGGTAAAAGTTTAGATAAATAAGGGCGTATAACTAAGAAGTAGTATTTCGGCTATATTAAACGACGACGTAATAGTAAGAAGAAGGAAAATAGCGCTTCTAGTAGAGAGACCTTTATTAGATAGCGCTAGAACCCCGAGTTTAGGATAGTAGCGGCCTATAAACTTAAAGTATCCTTTATTATTACTATATATTACCTAGATAATATTTAATAAGAACTAGTATATATTACGAGAGGCTAATTCGATAGCGGATATATATACGACCTAGACCTTCTTAATAGCCGCAAATTAAACAAATACGTACGTAATATAATTACGACTAATATAAACAACTCTCCGAGAGCTAGATATATTATTAACCGTATTAGCAACGCCTTAAATAGACAACTTAGAAGTAGGAGACTATTTAGCGGCTAAAACGTATATTAAGACGCCTATAACCTAGGTCGTTCTCTACTATACTATAACCGTAATAAGAGACAAGTAATATAGCAAACAAGAGACAATATTCTAGTCTAGTTAGAAGCCGCTTATAGTAAGGCTGCTAAGTTAGGTCTATACTTCTATAGCTTTAGAATAATAACTCCTAGCGGCCTTCGAAGAAGCTCTATACCTGCCGAGCCCGCTAGTATTAAATTGCTTCGGAAATGTAGTCGTATCGTACTTACAGACGATATATACGACACCTATAAGACTAGCTTCTATCTCTGTAACTTGATAGTGCCTAACGACTATTAAAATTTAAAAATAGCGACCTACAGCTTATATAGCCCTAGAAAGCAAGTATAGAGTTATATATGCTATAGGTCTTCGATACCTAGCTTACTAGGCTAGTTACGGCGAGGCTAGTAGCTAGTCGCTATAACAGATAGTAACTAACGACTTAGTAAGCAAGCAGTTAGGTATTAAGACTATATTTCTAGACGTTTAACTACGCCTATATTAGCGCTATTAGTTAGAGATTATTCGGAAGAAGTTTCTACTAAATTTACTACTATATAAAGAAAGTCTATAGGTGCTTGCTAAGGTTACTTTATAACGTTAAGAATAACAAAGAGTGTATTTAAGCGCTTACTAATGCTAAGAGGGCTTTACTAGGAGGGAATAACGACCCTCTAGCTAGCTAACTAAGGAAGGAATAGGGTTTCTAGTACGCTAGTATATAGTATACTTACGTAAGGCGGGACAATCCCTTACCTATATAGGTAGGACTAGCCGTTTCTTCCTATATAGGCATACTAGTTACTAACCTTCGTATAGAACCGTAAACATAAGGCTAAAGTTAAGAAGGCAGCTAAGGCTAACTTCTCGCTCTCTAGCATTATTGTCTATGTAATTAAGACTAATAAGAAGTAGTATAATAGAGCTATTAAGGCGGCTAATAAGAGCTAGTAACTGCATCTCTTCCGACGTACTACTAGTAGTATAGAAGTCTCATAGCAACTACTATATTTAGTCTAGGTCCTTCTAGCTGAACAGTACTCGAAGGCTTTAGCTTAAGTTAAACTTAGTATACTATAACAGAGCCGATCTAAGCGTTACGAGATTTACGGCCTACTAGCAGAGCATATATATTATCTCTAGACGACTTGTTGTCTGCCTTACTAGTATATCCGAGTCTAGATCAATGCCGAGTATAAAGACAACCCTATTAGCAAGGGTATTGCTAAGACCTACGTATAGCGGTTTAAAGAGGTAGATAGCCTTAAAGCGACTATTATCTACTATAAATAGCAATAGGCGATTATACTAGCTATTAAGGACGAGGACGAGGTATTTCTTCTAAGTTCTATCTCGGTATAATAGCGACAATATAGGCGCTCTTAAGCGGACTAATTACCTTTAGCTATATTCGCATTTTAAGAATATTAAGGTTAACTTCTATAAGAAGCTAGACGAGGCGAGAACGCGGCTCTCGGTACTATAATATCGTTCCTTTATAAACTAGCTATCGTCTAATTATACCGCCGAGGTAGCGAGAATATCGTTACTTCTATCTATTAAGGACTTCTTATAATAGTAATAACCGCCGTAGCAAGCCGCTAGCGAGACAACCTATATACTAGAGACAATCTTCGACAAGGAGGAGATAGAAGATATTAATACGGTAGATAAGGACAATATAGACAACCTATTAGCGGCAAGAGATAGAGACACTATAATAGCGACAAGCGGGTAGTCTAATAAGGAGGCAACTGCTATAATACGAGACCTATAACACATACCTCGTAGACACGTTATCTATTCTATACTACCTCATATTCGAGATATAATAGCTACGCTAATACTACGAAGCGAGTTACCCTTTCTAATAGGTCTTCCGGCAGGCTTATTCTGTAGCGTAGGCCGCCCTTAGTATTAGATACTCGATCTGTAGGTTATCGAGTTTAATAGGGTAATAGGCCTACGATACAATATCTATATATACGCGCTCGAGAAGATAATACTATACTAGTCGCTATATTAGTCGTTATTTAGTAATAGTAGTAAGTAAGCGAGTAAGAGGAGGCGATAGTAAGTAAGAGGCAATAGTATATATAGGGCGATAGCAATAGCGGCTATTGTAGGTAGGCGTAGTGTATAGAGATAATAATACCTTAGAATATACTATAATAGCTGTACTATATACAAACTTCAGCTTTATAATCGCCTCTATAACTAATAGTACTACTAGTAGTATTATAAGTAGAGAATAGACTATACGCGAGGCCCGGAAATTAAGCGAGATAATATAGGAAAATAGGGTCTTAGCGGGAAAGACGTAATTGCCCTACCTCGCTTAAATAGATCTTAGGCTTCTAGCAGAATTAGTTTATTTCGTCTAGAAGGTCGACAATCTAGGTACGTAGAAGGTACGGGAGTTTTAGGATTAGCGAATGCCGAAGATTTCTGAACTTTGCGGGTGGTTAGCGCTAACTTAATAGGATTTTAGCTTGGGTCTAGATTTAAAAGCTACTATAGAGAGGGTACTTACTATTATAGACTTTAATTATACGATTAGCGTACTACCGATTACAGCGAGGTAATTAGGGCTTGCTTTTAGCGGTTAGGTAAGTTAGTAAGTAATTAAACTCTAATCCCTCGGATTTCCTATACTTCCTTAATTAGATGTTTGTCTTCTTAAATACAAAACCTACTACTTTCTGACCCTCTACTCTTCTCCCCGTTAATTTTCTACTATATAAATGTAAGAAGGGTATATTAGTAGGTAGATAGGGTAGTAGTAGGTACGAGTAGTATTCGATAAGGAGCTAGAAGGAGAGGGAGGAAGGTAGGCAAGTTAGCCTACTACTAAGCGCCAAGCCCTACCTAAGGCATCGAGACCCTAGCTTCACTCGAGCCCGGTTACATGCTAATCACGTATAACCTCTTTAGTCCTAACAACAAAATTGCTCCCTACCGCACCCTTAACCCTAGCTACAAATTCCCGTCTATGCCCTTATATAGTATTATTCTTTCCGTAGATTCTAAGACAAATAACCCCGAATATACTAAAAGTAGTAATTAAGACCAAATAAGGAATATAGACATTAAAATTACTCTAATCTTTTTAGAAGTAATATCTCCTTAAATAACTATCTAAGCAAAATATATTAGGAAGGCGGCAATGCTAAGCATTGCTTATATAAGAGGTAGCATTTACTACTCGACTCTATGTCCTCCTCCTTACGCTCCTACTTTATATTACCTTCTAGGACCTCGAATATATAGCGAGGAATTCCGAACTACCGTCCTCTAAAGATTTAGAAGATTCGGACTAAGCTTTACTTAATATAACTAATGTTACGGTATTAGGAAGAAGGACTAAACTATATAGAAGTCCGAAGATAAAGCGCATAGTAGTTATAGCCTTAGGCATTAGGCACGTAATAGACCCTAATACCTAGATATATACTCTAAGTTACCCCCTTAGTACGTACTAGTATATATCGCTATAAAATAAAACAAATACAACAACTATCTAGCTAGCAAAGCAAATAGGAGGGTATTAGGTAAGCAAACAAGTAAACAAACTAGACTACTCTAGGCAATATAGGGCAAACAAAGGCCCCTTCTTAGTACTTAGCAGCTAGCTTTATAGCGCTCTTAATAGCGGCCTTGCGATCTACTAGGTTTAGCTATTTTGTAAAGCGGCCGTACTTAATCTTATTAAGCGGCTTAGTAAAGCTATCGGCTGTCTAATTATATATACTAACATATTAGACGATAGTAGAACCGTTAGCAATCTTCTTGCAAATATAGTAAATATAAGTATCTATATACTTCGTGCGGCTATTAATGCTAGTCGACTTAGTAATAGTAATAACGGACTAATTGTCCTCGTAGAGCGTTACTAGGAGAATATAGCCCTTATAGCTAATCTCCTTTAATAAACGAGCTAAGGCAACTACTTCCTTAGCCCCTAGTATAGTAAGCTAAATATACTTAGCTTTAGTTAATAATAGTATAACGAGTATCTAGCGGCCGGACTTATACAATAGAGGTCTGCCTATAATAGTAAAGTAGAAACCGCCTATAGAGCGGCAAGTAACTATATTATTAGCCTATAAGGCGTTATAGTATCTAGCAAAGTTAAGCTTATCGTTCTATATGCCCTAGAAGCGTATACTACGACTAAGGGTACTAACTAGGTACTTAATTAGCTAAAGGAGTACGGCATAATACTCTTTAGTTAGGTTAGAGATAAATCGTAATAAATTAATAATAGGCCTGTAGTATAGCAAGTGTTAGGTCGTGTAATTATAGCTAGCTATAGCGCCTTACTAATTAATAACGTAAATAGTACGCTTAGTACGATCGCGAATAATACGTATACCGAGACAGTAGTAAAGGCTACTAAGTTCTCGTATATTAAAGCGGTCCTTTAGCAGCTAGGCAACGACTTCTAGTACTAATAGGCTATAGGCAACAATAATTATATTATCGACGTAGATAACGATAATCGAGCCGCTAATAACGTATTTAAACATATATACGTTAGTTATTATCTATATAAAATCTAGGTTCTTTAAGTACTTCCGAAGCTCTTTATACTATAGCACTAGTAATTGCTTTAGACTATATAGTGCCTTTAGCAATAGGCAAACTATGCCCTTGCTACTACGGCCCTTAAAGCCGTATAGTTGTTTAACGTAGATCTTATACTTATTACTAATAAGGGCGTTAAGGAAGGCAGTTAGAATATCGTACTACTTAGCTTCTAGGTTATAGTATGCAATTAGGCTAAGTAAGGCCCGAAGGGTATATAGCCTAGTAATAGCTATATATATCTCGTTATAGTCCTAGCCTTTAACTTATATAAAGCTACGGACAGCCTAACGAGCCTTAAATCGGCTTATATTACCGTTAGCATCTCGCTTAATAGTAAAGACCTACCGGCTACGGACAACCTTCCTGCATTCTAGTACCTCTAACCGAGATATATAAACCTATATATAGTTGTTAATACAAGGACCTAAACAGGGCCGAAGCAAGCCTAGCTATCCAAATTAGATCTGAACACATTGGACTCAGATCTTACCTGTTTAGAAGAAACGTCCTAGGAATTGAAAGCAGGGCTTGCTAATATAGCTACTAATCTTAGAACCCTGAGTATATGCTACTAGTCTGCCCTTAATAGTTAGAAGGCAGAAGCGATTAGAGACTAAAAGCAATAGAAAGGGAATACGATAAGCTAATCTAGAGCAAAGAAGACCTAAAGAGGATAGTAAAGTGGATTATTAAATAGGGATTTATACAACAATTCGCACTAGCAAGGGAAACTAAGGAGTAGATAAGAAGGAGGGAAGAAGAGGGGGAAAGAAGGGTAGGGCAGTAGGCAAGGTAGTTAGAGGGTAACAACTATAACACTAGTACACCCTAGAGGAAGGAAAACAAGGAAACGAGGAAGATCAACACTTGTAAATAGGATAGGAGGGAGGTTTTTACTAACTAAGTTGGTTTCCTACCTAAAACAATATATAGAAACAGACCTACATAGGCCGAAAGGCACTATAACAGGCAAATGAAATATCTATCTATCTATCTATCTATATAGTTGTTAATTAGTAACTTGTATTTAGCCTCGTAAGCCTCCTTCTACTATAGCTAATATAGCGACTAAGTCGCCTCCTTATAGCTCTTTAGGATAGGGATAGTTTCTTCAGGCTTGTTAGACTACTTAGCAATATAGTAGGAGGCTACAAAACCTTTAATATATGCTATTAGTATATTAGCTATTATACGTCGAGTTAACCGCCTAATACTACAATCCGCTAGGCAGCTACGTAACAGTTTACGAGCGCTCTTATTACTTCGTATCTTACGTATAGAGCGGCTACTAACTATATCTAGCCGCTTAAATTTAGGTAACTATTGCAGCTAGGCTCGCCCTTCTTAGCTTCTAGATTATATGCTAGCTATTCTTCTTTAGCTAACTAAAAGCTATCTTTATTAGTACTTAAAGCTAGCGGCTAAACGTCTAGAAGGTCGTCGTCGATTAGTAATAGATTAGCGACCTAATCGGGCATCTACTAAGCAGGCTCGTCTAGAGGCTCTTCTTGCTAAGCTAGAAGCTGCTAGACTATACTAGCTGCCTTAGCTAGTAGCGGAGACTCGTTAGTTATAGAATTAAACAGGGCCGGTATAATAGACTTAAGGGTAACAAACTCATTCTTAGACAAGTCGTTAGAGTTAGTATATAGCTTTATACCCTCTAGAAGTAGGAGGTTACCCTATAACTTAACAAGCTAAATATCTTTAGAAGTAATAGCCTTATATCAATTAGGCAGATAAATTATATATTTTCTAGAATCTATAGTCTATAGAGCTATTAATATAGCTAACTAGCTTGCTAACTAGGCCTCTACTACCTATCTTCTTTCTACGAGCGATACTATAGTCGTATACGATAGCAGTATAGCTATATATACGAAGGTGCTAAAGTCGAAGCTACTTTCGAGACTAATTAAACTTCTTAGCTATAATAGTATAGAGGCTATTACCTTCTAAGGTACTAGGAGTAATGTTAAGGACTAATATGGTAGTAGTAACTAGATAGAGCTATAGAGCCTTTAGAAGGTTAGCCTATAGCATTATCTTTCTTATAGTCGTATATACGATATAGTTACTAACCTTAGTAAGGCTATTCTAAGTCGAAGAATAAGGTATAGTAATCTATAGTATAATGCCCTTATCTCGAGCCTAACTTAATAGCTAATTTTCGCCGTATTTACTACCTCTATCGAGGCGGTAGATCGGGATTAAGTAACTAGTCTATATACGGATGTATATACGATAGTAGTTAATTGCTATAGCAGCCCCTAACTTAAGCGTACTAGCATATTCGTATCGATAGCCTAACTTAGTATATATAAATAGTGTAAAATAGCGCTCTTATAATAGGCTAGTGTTAGTAATAGTAACTATATCTATATAGACAATATAGTAAATCGTAGATAGTAGAAGGCGTAGTAGACAGTTGTATTCCTTATAAGCTATCGCTATTCGATAGGCAATATAGTTCCGGAAGTCCTTCTTAGCGCTAGTAATAACAATCTAGTCCTTAGCTTCTACTATTAGCAGCTTTAAGTTGCGGTAATAGATATAGCTATATTATAGATGCTATTCTTCTATCGTGCCTATTAGCACCCCCTTCTTCGATAGAAGCGTAACTACCTTACTATCTACACTAGAGGTTAGTATATATAGGTAGGGGAGACTATTCTTTTAGTATGTCTAAGCGATAGTAACCTCGTTACCTTCTACTATCGTAAATAGGACACGCTTATTACTACGGCAGAAACAACCCTTATTAGTAAGCTTCTTAGTAGATAGGAGGTTAGCTACTAGCCTAGACCTAGTATATATAGTATATTAGATAGCTTTATACTACTTATACTACGCTTATTAACTACCTTAGTCTAAGCTATACTAACTATAGTAGCGTGCTTTATATTGCTACTAAACCGGGTAGGGATATAGCAGCCTTCGTATTTAATAAGCAACGAAGGGTCGTTAACTATATATATACTAGTACCTAAGTCGACAACCTAATTAGTAGTACGAGTACTAGTAGTAAGAGCGGTAGAAACGCAGTCGCTAATAGTAACTATAGCGGTAAAGGCGTAATTATCGCGAAGTCTCTAAGTACTTTACTTTCTATCTCGGAAGGCCTATACGACTTCTATATATCGGCGGTACTAGCTAACGAGAGATTCTAAGCACAGTCTTTATACCGAAGTGTAAATATTAAGTACTTTCTATCGCTGTTAATAATAAGCTACAACCCTAACGAGTTAGATTTACTAATATAGCTCTAATTCTCGTTATATCCCTAGTATTAAAAGAAGATACGAGATCCGCCTATAGCGAAGATATTATTATTGTTAGGTTCCGGCTAAATATCTATATCGATGTAGGTAATAAAGTCGTACCGTACGACGAAGATTAATAGGATCTACTAACCGTACGGTCGAAAGCCGATTCTATATAAGAGGTGTCTATACGCTACTTGTTTAGATACGTTTAGTACCTAAGCCTAAATATAGACTTAGCGAAAGGGAATATAATTAATACTAATCGATAACTATATAGCTTATTAGCAAAGGATCGTAGAGTAAATAATCTATTCCTACGTATATAGCGTAAATATAAAAGGAGATACTTGCGGCTAACTTTGCTTTTAGATAAGCCGGTATTTAGGTAGTATATATACGCCGGTCTAACCGTCTAAGTAGAGCTATCTTACGTATAGGAGACGACGTCGATATTACCGAGCGCGTTAGCCGGCCTATCTCGCTAGCTATACTAGGGTTACTAATAACGCCTATTATCGCTAATAGAGAAGAGGCTAAGGTTAAGTAAAAGATCTCTATATTTACGAGGAGTAAGCTCTAGTAACGTACGAATAATTATAAATTAAACTTTATAATCGATATACTTATACGCCTACTAAGCGAAATTCCGGCCTATACCTTATCGCCCTCTTTTAAGTATTTACTTAGCGACAAAAACTAGACTTTAATAAAGAAATAGACGAAGAAAGAGATTCTCCGAGCTATAGAAACAAACTCGTAGAGCTTTCTAGTATCGCTATAAACAGGCTATTAGGGCACGTAACTAGACGCTAATATTTAGATAGACTAAGTCGTAGTACCCTTAAATACTCCGAGTCTTTACGCTATTTGTTATACGACTAGGGAACTATATAAGCCTATATAATTACTAAGAAGTCGTCGTCTATACTAGGCCTAAGCAGCTCGCTATCCTTCTACTAAATAAGGTTGGCGGGAGACTAGCTAGATAGAGCAAAAGTATAGCGATAAGAGGTCATGTTCAATTGCTTCAACTGGCCAGTACCCGTCTGGCTTTCTACTCGGATCATTCCTGCTGCCAGACAAACTGCCGCCGCTCGAAAAGCTCTGTACGATCTTCTGCTGTCATGGTACCAGTCTGGTGGTTTGAAGACAGCTTCCGAGGAGATGAAAGCAATTGTGACTGTCTTCGAACGAGCCAAATCGCCCCCTGATGTCGGGACCAAGTTTCTCAATATGATGATGATCGCCTTTTTGGCCAATACGCCTGAAACACTGGGCTGGCTCATGATGTATCTTGTTCAGGCTCCGGAGCTTTTCAAAGTCATCAAAGCAGAATGTGATGCTCTGGGCGAGTCTTTAGTCACCTTGAACTTCAAATCCGCAACACCGCATTTGTACTCGGCATTCTTCGAGACTTTTCGGATGTATGTCTTCACAGGAACACCGGCGACAGTGACGAAGCCATGCACGCTGCCTGGTATGGGAGACCACGTCTTTCAGCCTGGTGACATTTTGCACTCTTTTGCAGAGGCTTGTGCGATGGATGTCGAGATATATGGATCGGACGTTGAGTATTGGAAGGGCCATCGCTTTGTTGGTGAGGGCGAGGCTTTGTTGAAGTACGATCTGACATTCGGACTTGGACGAAGCCGTAAGTATCGAAATAACTGTGATAGCTCTGCCAGTACTGACGCATCTCATTTCATAGCCTGTCCGGGTCGCAACTTTGCTATCATAGAACTGTGCATGCTGGCGGCTCGCATGATCAAAACCTTCGACTTCTCTGATCCCTTCATCAGCGAGAAGCTCAGCTTCAAAGACCCAGACTTTGTGGTGCATAAACCTGCTGAGGCAGGCAAGGCGAAAATCATTGATCTTGATGGAAGCATCAAAGAGGTCCTGCATCCTGGCAACAAGAGCGATCAAGGTCTTCCCGGGATGACAGCGTCGAACATTCCTTTAAACGACTTTGCTTGCAAGCTGACGCCGCGATGCTGAGTGCCTGGGCGGAGAAAGCGATATGCTGCTTACTGTCTATCAGATCTTCTGGTGTGCTATGGCGCTTTGGTCTCAAATGAATCCGACGATCTATTTCTCCTTATAGATATACTCACTGTCCAGGACATCCTGTATATCTCTCAGCGTCTTAGATCGTTTGCACAGGCAAATTATCATTGAGGCCGGGCTGATAAGCATCGAGTAGCAACAAGTCCGATGGATGTTTGTTCGGACTTCGTAAGTGGGGCCATATCTGAAGATCCATGATTATGCATCAGAAATGAACAAGTATCGTGTCAAGTAACGGACTAGCCATTGATTCCATCGACCAAGTAACGGATCGATGGAGATCGACAAACGCAAACTGGTATGCGGGGGCTGCAAAAACTCACACAAGCTCTTCCCTTGATCAAGTTACATCGATCTCACATGCTTCCAGGCATTTTTGGCGACGGAGAGGTAATGTAGTGCTGGATAGACTGTGCCAAGTTGCTGGTAGATCATATACGATCAAAACTCGCCAAGCCATCATCCAATCACATCGTCGCTTTAGCTCACTTGGGAGAGCGCCAGACTGAAGCCTGCAAACTTTGGTCCAACGCACTGTGCGGTATCTGGAGGTACTGTGGTATGTAATCGCCTCGCTATGATATATGTTACCACGTCTAACCAGTAATAGTTCGATCCACAGAAGCGACAATCTTTTTTTGTCCACTAGATGTGTTCTTTTGAACGAAAAATCCAATTTTTCCAAATTTCGAAAAACGCCAAGACTTCACATCCGAGCCTTGCCACGGCGGGTATACGGATTGCACACTCTTCTTTTGAGCATAGTAGGCTTTTTCAGCATCGTAAAATGATCGTGTGTAAATGTCGCTTCCTCAAAGTGTTGTGTGGTTGTGCGTGGATGAATAGGCTTCGGATCATTCATCCGCACGCAGCAAGCGCCTTGGACGTCACCTCCTCAAACTTGAACCCATGATTAGCCTACCCATCATCACCATCTCAACAACCTACAGCATAATAACAATGCACCCTGGGCGGTCGACCGATCATCATCATCATCATGGACAACCCAGGTATCATACCAACGGCAGCTGAGCGACTGAACGCTGCAACAAGATGAAGACAACAATGACCTCGTCCTGAAAGCCTCAGATCCATCTGGACAAGGCACAAAACTACCCAGCCCGCAAGCAAAAAGATGAGAACAACAGAGCTCGAAAAATTATCATGGCTGGCGTCGAGTGGTGCGCAACTTCAGCCCGCCCAGGTTCCGCGTTGACGATGGCAGGCTGGAAGCACCCAAAGTCCGAGACATTTCTCACTTTGTATGGCCACTATCCTCTACCCCTTTCATAACTAGGAAAAGCAGACTGGCTCTGAGTTACTATCTCTCCATCGGATTCTTCATGCTCGTCATAAGCGTCATGAGATACATACAGCACAGGATGTGGCCGGAGATCTGGACAGTGATGATGCGTAGGAAGATACGAGTAACTCCCTGTTCTTGGGCACGATACCTTACCGATGGGCTTCGCTACGATTATTGAGATGTGGAAGTTCGTGTGTGTGTGCCGGCTTGGGGAAGTTCGGCGCGGATTTTGCTTGGGTATTGTGGATTCTGGATTCGATTGTTGCTGTGTCTGTCACGGTGGGTCTGGGAGTTCAACGACTCGCTCTGCCAAACCCTGCCGCATCGCGAGGTCATTGTGAACTGCTTTCTACCTCTAGGACCGCTTGGCTGATCTCATACTTCGGAAAAGTCGCCAAGGAGCTGTTTACAAGAAAAAGCACCATCGATCCTATGGCTGGTTCAGTCGCGTGCCTCTCGATCGTATTGATCATGTGGGGCTAGAATATGGCTTGATCTGGTTTGCACTGGCACTGGCAAGCATTCACAAAGCCAAACTTTTTTTTTGTTTTTTCGTTCAACATGGACCGGTGGGGTTTCACATTTCCATTATGCGTATACTGTGCTGATCGGGGAAGAGCTTCCTTCGCGTTTCTTTCGAGAGTCCTGGGCACCATTGTTTTTTTTTTCGGAGTCTGCGCCATCTTGCTCTGGATCTACATCTTCACTCGGATCCGGCGTGGAAGGGAAAGATGATCCATGCACCTTGTGTGGCCGACTTGAAACAAAAAGACGAAGACGCGATCACAGAGTGTTCGGAGCAGATGACAGCGAGCCGAGACGACGGATGCCGAAGGATACTGATCGTCATACATACCAAAACAGCTTCGTCCAAGATGCCAAGGACGCGCGCGAAAGCTGAGCCAGCTCAGCCTTGTCCTGCTTACCGGTGAAACACTCAAATCCTCCGTCCTCGTCTCATTTTCATCCTATCTTACATATTCTATTGTCTCACCAAGCGGAGCGAAGGCATGTGATGAACGGACATATAATTCAACCCGATCACCCTCAACACCAGTGCTGACTACCCAACTGCCCAAACAAGGGAAAAACAAAATGTCAAAAATCGCAAAATTAGAGTCACCACGTGGGCACTTTTAAAACGTGGTGCTAGGTGCTAGGTGCTAGGCAAGGATCCTTGCGAAGTGGAGGACAACAACAAAGCCAGCCAACAGCTACAACAATTATTGTCATAGACCATGCCTGTTGTTTCAGAATTTCGTTCACGGCAAAATTTTGAACTCGGCACCTTGAATCTCGAGCTAACTTACCTTACTTACCTCAGCTAGGCAGTCCAGTCCACGCTAGACGTCTTACTTCTTTCTCCTTGATGATGAGACTGTGATATCAGGAAACGAGGCTGACGAGTCTTTGTGATGTGTGATGATATTCTTCGTGTTAGGTAGTAGATAGGTAGATCGGTAGAAATGTCGCGCAAACATTACCATTACCCATGATTCCCGTTGCTCTCATCAACATTCATGCCTCCAGTGCTAGGTATGCCATGCAAATTTTGTCCACACGCATGTCCAACACATGCCCACCCTCGTTTTGATTCCTCAGTCAATCTTTTAAAAGATGCTCCTGCCTCTTCCGTCGACGACGAACTCTATGCGCATTCATTCCTCATCATCATGTCATATCAATATTGTGTATCGACCCCTTTTATCCTTTCACCTTCGTGAACTCCATCTCCATGAGCCCCTCGGCGCTTGGCCTCTTTTCATGCTCGAGCTCGAAGGTTCTCCGCAAGAACTCCTTTGCATGCTCAGAGGCCGACTCTGGTAGATCAGGTTTGGCATTGTCGGGCGATGCTCCGCTTCCGCCGATCTTGAAGATGGCCTGCAGTTGTGTACAGTTCGGATGCGGGTGACTTCCTGTCATCATCTCCACCACCAAGCAGCCCAGTGACCAGATGTCGGCCTTCTTGGTGTAAGCTGTTTGGCGCACCACTTCAGGTGCCATCCAAAAGACTGAGCCTTGGAGCGACACACGAGGTCCGCCACGCTTGTGAGGTGACGGGTTGAGCAGCGTGCTTGCTTCCACGCGCTTGGAGATACCGAAGTCGGAGATCTTGACTGTGCCTTTGTTGTCGACTAGAATGTTGGCCCCCTTGATGTCGCGATGGATGATATCCTTGGAGTGGAGGTAGTTGAGTCCCTGCAAGATCTGACGTACAAAATTCGACACCAGTCCTTCGGGCAGTGAGCCGTAGTTGACCAACATAGTAGCCACAGAACCGCCGGCAACATACTCCAAGAAAATGTTGAGGTTCTTTTCATCGCTGTTCGAGCCAAGGTATCGGACGATGTTGTCGTGCTTCAAATCTCGCAAAAGGCTGATCTCGTGCTTGAGAGCCTCGATCATGTTGTTCTTCTTGGCATCCATAGCGGTGCCCGAATTTGTTGGCATCTCCACTTGCTTGACTGCCATGAGCTCAGCCGTGACAGCATGTAGAGCAAGGAAGACGGTGCCGAAAGAACCTTGCCCGATCATAGCACCCTTGAGATACTTCAAATCGTCCCAGCTGTTGCTCTCGAGGTGCGCAATCAGCTCATCATCCGATTCCTCACCATCTTCAGCAATGAATCGCGACAATCGAGAATTGAGACTTTCGCTGCCGCCCTCCGTTCCACCCGGACTGCTGCCCGTCTCGTCAAAGTATGACGTGACAGTGTTGCCCTCAGGATCAGTGACGGCGAAATTGCTGGTGGTGGTGTCAGATCCACTGTCACCGCCGAACGATACATAGCTCTTCCGGTTCGGTTCGAGCGGCGACTCCTCGTCAAGAGGCTCCAAGACACTACTCGTCACAGACTCACGATGCGAATCCGATCTTCCTAGCCGAACCACACTCAGAGGTCGAAGACCAGCCTTCTGCGCCTGCCCTGCTTCCTTTAACCACGTGTCCGCGATCGTAGGTAAAGGTGGTGCATCCTTGAGGCTGCTAGCAACACTGAAGTTACTGGCCATACTCAACGTCCGCACAGCTCGACTCAGTCTTCTACTTCGACGGATGGACATGCGCACCGTTCGATCCATCTCCTCCTTGCCGACTTCCGGGAAGTACGATTGTAAATCCTGTGTGATCAGCTCGGTTGGAGGGCGAGCACCGTAGAAGTCCTTAAGCTTCCTGGCTCTCGCAGATGCTGTCGACGCTGCGCTGACATTCCGAGATATGTTGCCACTGCTCTGCGTGGCGAAGTAGTCGTTTCGTTCTGCTTGAGTGGCAGGACTCATAGGATAGCTTACCGCGGCCAGCGACGGTTCTCCAGTCAGTTTCTCGATCTTCAACTGACTCTTGGTCTTGTATGGCGTCTGCACTTCTATTGCCGGCGGCTCTGGTTGCTGCTGTTCTGCTATTTGTGCAGCAGTCTTCAGCTGTTCGCCATCTGGCTCGCCAGCATGGATCTTTCGAAGGATCAGACGACCTCTTTCTGTGCGAACTGCGTCTTGGCACAACTTGCACAGCTCTGCCTCGCCAAGCCTTCGACAAAAGTTTGGATTCGGGTCGGTGCCATCGAGGACGTAAAAACAGTACGAGCGGAAATGATTCTCGTTCAAGGCTCCTTTCCGAAGTGTCTTCCGAATGATATCTTCAGCCGTCCGGAAACCGTCAATGTTAATGACAGACGCGTTGCCACTCTCGAATATAACGCGAATGAGAGGCTTCCCAGCCGGCAGGGAACTTGCATTTGAATTCAAGTTGTCCAGAGATGGTTGTGCTCGCACGTGTTGCTGGAATCGAGCAGTCTGTGGCGTATCCAGAGGCGTTCTTGCGTTGCCTGCGAATCTGGCGGTGAGAGGCGGGTTCTGGCTGGAATAGACATTGCTGCTTTCCTTTCTGACTCCTTCCATGGGGCTTGGGGCCCCATGGCGCCGCGTTCGGTTCTCTTGGTCCACCATGGGTGAGCTAGGCCGTGAGGATGACTTGCCGATTTGTGCGGTATAGGCGAGGTCGGCTCCGTTGAGCTGTCGTGATATGCGCTTGTCAGCCCTCGAAGTGGTTCCGGATCTGGCTGAATGTAAGGGCCTGGGTGAGCCGGACGATGGCGGTGTGAGCTGTTGGTTGCCATCTAGGGTAGCGAGCGAGTGCTTCAACATTGTCAGCCGCTGGAGAGAATTTCAAGCACTTTGGTAGTCCTACCCTGTTCATGACGCGCTTACTCGTGCGCTTGTATAGATTACTTCGGAATACCTTGGCATGTGTATTAATGCGCACGCGATCTCCAATCTTCTTGATACCCATCTCCTTGAGCGTGGCTTGATCAAGGTCCAGGAGGTTCTCGCCCGTGATATGATTCTTGCGGAAGATTTCGACATATTGCGCACAGTTGATACTCTTCAGCCAATCGCCCACACGCGACTCATCCCAATCCAAGATGGACTCCTTTGCCTCCTTGTAAGATTCACTGAACTCGGACTCGGTCGGTGAAGTGAAGACGCCATGGCCGTTGACACCATGCGGTGCAGGCGGAGCCAGAGGTCGATAGTGCGGCGTGGTCGATGCGGGCGCCATGGTGCTGGCGAGAGCGGGTGCTGGATATGGCGAGCGGGAGGCCAGCGCCGCCATAGTGGTGGTGGAAGGTGAGATGGGTGTGCGCAGTCAGACAAGGGAGCGGTGGTATGGCTGCTTGGCGGACGGTGCGGTGCAACAAAGGATCAAAGAAGGTAGGGTCGAATGTTTGTCAGCGCGATGGCATGTTCAAGCGGTCTCGTCTCGTCTCGCGTCGTCCAGCAGGTATGGGAGAGGGTAGGTGGTAGGGGAGGGAGGTTAGGGTAGGGTAGGGTAGGGTAGGGTAGGGTAGGGTAGCAATATCGCCTCGTCTCCTCCGCGGTGCTCGGGATGGGTGTGCAGTCTGTAGCGCGCCTGGTGCAACGACGTCTCCAGTATCGGTGTGTGGATGTGTGCCTCTAGTCACGCCCAACAACGCCAACAACAGCGACAGCTCCCCGACAATGACGATGAGCAGGGGACAGCGCTGGACAGGCAGGCAGGCAGGCTGTTTCGACACTCGATGCGAGCGCGTACGGCAGTCGGTTTTGAAGGCCAGCGGCCTGCGACCGTCAGACCGAGTGTCGGCGTGTCGCAGTGCGAGTTCAATGTGAAACCGCGAGCACTTTACGCCTGTCCAATGAACGCCGCCGTCCAGCGACGGGCTATTCTCAGTATTCTGGCAGCAGCACGAGGCGTAGCAAGAACAGCTGCACTGGCCCACGCGAAATCGGCCTGTCCAAAGCTGTGAGATATGTGGAAGATGTTCGACGTCTTCACAGACAGAGATGCAAAACCAGACGGGATGCTGTTGGACTTCTTCAACTCCCTACGCTGGTCGTTTCAAGATAATCCCTACACTTCTCTGAACCAGGGGCCTCAGGGCCGCAGACGGCCGTTAGGAGTGCCATAATACGTATGTTTCGTGCACAGGTTTCGTGTGGCAGTCTACAGACACTACTGACGCTTATGATCCAGCCTGGGAAGCTGTCATGTTGATCGATATGGTCAGGACGCAAGTGAGATACAGATCCGGAGTCTCGGCCGGCTGATGAGGCCATGGTTGATCTCCCCGAACAGCTCGCAGAGCCGCAGAGCTCTCACGTCTGCATCTATATGCAGGTGTGAACGGGGCGGGGCGTAGGAAATCCGGTGACGAGCTTCTCTCACGTCTCGAAGTGACTGTTCATTACTGTACTTGTCGCTGTATATATCAAGTCGAATCATGCCTTGCCTGGCGCCGCATCGGGCAAAGCAAACCAGCGTTTGAGAGTTTAGGCTTTGGCAAGCCATCGAGGTCGATACCCTGGGCTGCCATCCTCCAACGCTCCAAGGCTGCTCTGTGTCCAGGAATTGTTGCGGGAGAAACGACCATCACACGCTGCATGCTCACGACCTCCCACGTGACGGCCGGCGCTTCACAAACACAATGATCACAGCACGAGGCTGAATCTCCGACGTGCCGATTAACGTTATTGCGTGCACTGCACTGGAAAGACTTGGACATACATATCTCTCACGCCCACGCCCACGCCCACGCCCACGCCCGCGCCCACGCCAACACCTACCGCCGCCCGCTTCCTGTTCCATATCCTTCTTCCCTCGCATTCGTCGACGCTGGCAGCTGCCTCTAGCAACGCGCAGCGCAGCGCACGCCGTTACAGAAGCCTCCTACGCCTATGATGCCCGCGCCCGCGCCATTGGCCGCTCCATTGCACGCCCTTCGCGACCAATCGACTTCGACACCTACGTAGCCTGTGAGCCTGTGCCATTCGCCTTTGCTGTCTGCCGTCTCCACATCCTGTACGGTGCTGTGCTGGCGGCAGTGTGCCTTAGCCCGACATGGCCGATCGAAACAACACCTCTGAGTCCGTCGACAGCCAAGCACCGCTACACGCTGTCCCTGAATCCATTCATCCTCAGCGGCCCCGCCAGCCACCACCTCCGCCCGCGCCAACCTCAATATCACCTCAAGATTCCTATTCTTCGCGCGCACGAGCAGACTCACGCGCGACCTCGCGACCGCCGCCGCCGCCGCCGCCGCCTGTCCTCCACCAGCCGCAGCAACCTGTCAAGGATGCCGTCAATGCAGCCTTCGACTGCACGCCGAGCGCGCAATTGGACCCGGAAGTGGAGAAGAGATTGATTGAGCAGGTGACGGAGCAGGTGATCAAGAACTTGCATCTCGTCAATCTCTCCACCGCCGCCACTCCAACCTCTTCCACCGCGTCTCAGCAAGCTCAGCCATCACTCTCAACTGCCTCTCGCTCGCCGACGCAGCCCTCACCGACCCACACCCAGAGCTCCACCACCGAATCCTTCCCGTCGCACTTCACGCCGCCCTCGCCGCTGCAGGAGCGCGACGCTTACTATAAGAACAGCAAAGCCTCGTCGCCCGAGCGTGCCCCTTCCGATGCTGGGAGCGTGTATAGCAAGCAAAGCAAGGAGAGCATGAGGAGTTATGGCAGCACCCAATCCAACAAGGATGTGGACATCACCCCGCGTGCATCGCAGCCGGGAATGACCGGTTTCACGTTGAAGCGCAGTAAGACTATGGCAGCACCCGAAATGATCGCGAGCGACACGCTGTCTCGTAGGAGAGGCTCTTCGGAGATGACAGCTCGGCAGCTGAGGCGGCGAGATAGCCGTGGTTCATTTGACGGAGCGTCGCGTAGTAAGCCACGGCCTCCAAAAGTGGATGAGGTGCCAGTGGACAATGAAGAACCTACCATGCTGGAGCAGTATTGGAAGCCACTTTTCGAAACTGACGGAAGCCCGACACCTCGCCTCGGCCAGTTTCTGAGAGGCCTCGCACAGCATCTGATCGACGACTACGAGCCAAAGGGAAGCTTGGTGATTGGACCTAAGAAGATGCTTCGGTTCCTGGAAGAGACAAAAGTGGGTGGCGAGCATTATCCCTGGCAAACCATCTTTGGCGGCAACATGCGTTTCGAATCCATCTCAAGCATGTATCGGAAGCTGCTCTGCCAACACCACTTTATACAAGCTCAGTCGCAGTACCACGAAGCTCCCGCTGTGCCGGCGCTAACGCCACATGGCTTCGAGCAGTTCATGACTTGTCTGATCCAAGCGCACCCGGACACTGAGTTCGAGCGACTCACCAAGGCCGTGAGGGATATGCCCATTTCGAATGCTGATGACAGTAAAGAGCGCTTCCCGAAGCAGCTGTCACGAAGACTGCTACCCCGTCAACCGGTCGTCCAAGCGGAGCAGAGGTTGATCTCCAGTCTGCATCATGAGCCAGATCTTGTCCCTCTGGAGAGAGTCGAGAGGGCCATGCCGCCTCCTCCGCCATCTGCACCACCTCAGACTACCTCCGCGCCACCTTCAGCAGTCCCACCGCAGACCGCGTTCCCAGAGCGAGAGAGGAAGCCTTACTCGCATACAACACAGCAATCGAATGCTGTTGATGATGACGATCTGACTTCTCCGCCTGCAATACCAATCGAACGAGAACGCAAGCCGTACTTTGCGAAAGAAGGCACTGGAAAGCAATACGAACCAGAGATTAACGCCGAGCGGGAGCGCGACAGAGACCGCGAGCGTGAGAGGGAACGCGAGAGGGAGCGAGATAGAGAAAGAGATCGTGCCTCGCGTGAGCCTAGTCGGCCAAATCAAGCTCCTCCTGGACGACCGTTGCGGATGAACTCGGGCTCTGGTGCAGTACCACAAGGATCTTACAATGATGGGACTGGCCCAGACATGCCATCATCTGGCCGAAATGCCCACCGAATGTCGCAGCCACCGCCCGTGAATCCCAGCTACTCAACCCCCAAGGCCTCTCGTCGCAGGTCGCCTACCGCTAGTGGCTATCGAAGTGCTCCAATGGACATTAACCAGATACCAGCCTCAGAGTATGCATCAAATCTACGTGGCCCACCTAGAGATCGCTTTACAGGTGATCCAGATGAGGATGTACTGCGATACAATGACAGCCGAAGAGCTGGAGGAAGGAATGCAACCTTTGAAGACGACTACGGTGGTCGACCTGTACCATCACGCAATGCGCCTCCCGCTCCCAGTGCCGCATATGATTCGGCATTATATGGCTCAGCAGGTCCAACAGCGAGCAGCTCCGGGGGCCGGAATTCCATACCTGGAGGTTCTGAAGACAGACGGCGAACTTGGTACCCAGGCATGGCTGGTACTGATGGCTACGGAAGCTATTCTGGAGGCCAGAATGGAGACAACTATCGTGGCTCGTCGCAATACTAGAAGAATCGTCAGAAGACTTCTGGAAACGGGTCTCCGACAGCAGGTGGCAGCCCAGGGCCATCGATTCTGAAGAATCCACTTCCCACCTCTATACGGAAAAGCGGTATGCGCCAAGAAAGCGCAGAAAGCTTTGACAGCGAGTCGTCGACCGACAAGGCTCGGCGAACTCTCAGGGCTCGCTCTCGAACTAGACACTAAGCATATGCGAGGCTGACATGCTCCTCCTACTCACGAACAAAGCGAATTTTGCGAGACTAGATCACGATACCACGATGACGACGATGATCATGATAATTCGATTCTTGGATACAACGTCAATGTTACAGTAGCCCTACACAACTGGGCACCATGTTCTTCTGCCTTTTCGGTTACACTTGTTGGTTCCCAGATACCCAGAGAAGTTGCAGTTTGCTTGAGACGATTGGATTTGGAAGGCGCCACGACAGTACAATGTAGCATATGTAAGGCAATGACGAAATCTGTGAAGCGTGGCTGAAGATTGTGTATCGGTAACCCCAACTTTTCAATTTGCGATCTGAACGCTTTTGATGATCACATGATATTCGATGTCACTCGGGTACTTGGAGATCTTGATTATTGGACCTTGACGAATGCATGTTATCCGGACGCTACGAAAGACTTTATGCCAAGGGCAAGCGGCACAAAGACGCACGTACACCGTCCGTGGAATTATCCCTGGAAGAACAGATCTGCTCTATAATTGGGCTGGCATGGCACCAAGGATGTACATAGGGCCACCCTGTTGAACTCTGCTATACTTGGATAGAAGTCTGACCGAAGCTCTGACGAAAAGCTGTCGACCAAACGTCACACACAAGACGAATGGTATCACGAATGAGACATCAAGCCAAACATGAGTGGAGACAGATTGATTATCAAACTGACGATGCATCAGATCCGATTGACGTTGTCCTGCTCGACCTTTGCAATTGATCATCGCGATCTTCTATGTCAAGAATGTTGATGTCGAGAACCCTTGTCTTGGATGTCTGCACCCGACGCCTGAGCTGTGCTATCCTGGTCAATTCAGCCGGCGGACCTTTCTATCAGAGCTCATCCGAGCACAGACGGGGAAAGGCGTCATGGATATCCTTCCAAGCTGCGATGCACGGCCGAGCGGTATCTGCCAATGCGAAAGCTTCCGAGCGAGTGTTCTCTATACCACGGCCGAGGTGGCCGTTCACTGCCGGACGGTGGACGAGTGAAGATCACCTCTGGCCCAATGCTCGGGTGTTCGAAGGCAGTTAAGTGAGCCTTGTGCACTGCAGTCGTTGGTCTCATCTTGCCTTCTTACCTCTCCGCTATCCTATACGATCTAATGCAATCACTATCATGACCACTAGCCTGGCTAGAGCAGGCCTTGTTCTACTGTGCATTGCTGAGATAGCAACTACAAAGCCAGTAATAGTACCACGGCAGATCAGAGAAAATGTCAACAGCGCTCGACAAGTCAATCAGACGTACGACTACATCGTTGTGGGTGGAGGCACGGCAGGCCTTACCGTCGCCAATCGACTTTCCGAAAATCCAAATGTGTCCGTTTTGGTCGTCGAGTATGGATACTTGGACAACAACTGGACGACGCTCGTACCATTTTTCGCGAGATTCAACCAAGACCCCAATGAATTCAGTCTCACCTCCGCGCCTCAACAGCACGTTGACAATAAATCCTACAGTATACGAGTAGCATCGACAGTGGGAGGCGGCAGCGTAACGAATCGAATGGCATTCGATAGAGGGAGTAAAGCAGACTATGATGCATGGGAAAGCTTGGGTAATGCTGATTGGGGCTGGAATGGACTGCTACCATACTTTCTCAAGAGCACGAACTTCACACCACCGCAGCCAGATTCAGCAACAAAATGGCATTTGACTTGGAACGCGAGCTCTTACGGGACAAGTGGTCCTGTACGAGTCAATCTACCCGAGTATCAATGGCCACAACAGCCGAGATTTCGAGCAGCGTTCCAGGAGGTGGAAGGTAGCGATATTGGATATCCGACGGAAATCAATGACGGGAGTCCAGTCGGTGTAGGCTGGGTCCCAAATAGCCAAGACTCGACTTCGCAGACACGAAGCGATGCGCGGACGGCATACTGGGATCCAGCACGGTATCGACCCAATCTGCACCTCGTCGTGGGCACAAAAGTCACAAAGGTCATATTCGAAAACAAGACCGCAGCAGGGATTGAGATGATCAGCCGAGAAGATTCGTTCAGAGCAAGAGTACGAGCCAGGAAAGAAGTGATCCTCGCCGCAGGGCCGGTCTTTAGCGCCAACATCCTGCATCGCTCTGGAGTCGGTCCCAAATCAATGCTTCAAGCTGCGGGCATCGATGTCGTCCACGACTTACCCGGAGTCGGAATGAACCTCCAAGATCACCCACTCCTCTACCTCTCCTACAACCTCACAAACAACACCTATCCCGCCCCTCAAGACCTCATCAGCAACGCCACCCTCATGACCCTCGCCAGTCAAGACTACATAATGTACCAATCCGGCCCCTGGCTCCTAGCCCACAGTTCCAGCTCCGCCTACCTCTCCCTCCCCCAAATCTCCCCCACCACCACCACCACCAAAACCCTCCTCTCCGACCTCGACTCCCAAGAATCCTCCACCTACCTCCCAAAATCCTACACCGACCCCCCAAAAGCCGGCTACTGGGCCCAACTCCAAATCCTCAAATCCCTCCTCCTGCACTCCCGCGACTCAGCAATCTACGAAATGCCCTTCAACGGCGACACGACCTTCGTAATCAACACCCTCCTGAAACCCCTCTCCCGCGGAACCATCGCCCTCAACACCTCCGACCCGGATCTCGGTCCTCTCATAGACTTCAACTTCCTCGCCAACCCCGTCGATCGAGACCTCGTGCTGACCATGTTGAACTTCACGCGCACGTATTTCCAGACGCCGACGATGCAAACGTTGGGAGCGGTGGAGAAGTTACCGGGATACAATGATCACGCGACTGCGAATTCGAATTCGACGACGGATCCCTTGGAAATTTTGAAACGCAAGAATCTCATCACGCCGACATCGTCGCAACTTTCTGGGGCTTGTAGTATGATGCCGTTGGAATTGGGGGGAGTGGTGGATTCGGATCTTTTGGTTTATGGGGTGGAGAGGTTGAGTGTGGTGGATTCGAGTATAATGCCGTTGATTCCGAGTTCGCATTTGTGTGCGACGGTTTATGCGGTTGCGGAGAAGGCGGCGGATTTGATTAAGATACGGCATACGGAGTGGATGTATGAGCCGCCGCCCGGATGCACGGATGATGAGCACAAGGTGTCGTGAGGAATGAATGAATGGATATGATGAACGCCATGATGGAATGAATATGAATCGATGATACCCATACCCATGACGCTCGCTGATAGCATTTTTATATCATAAGAATAGACATTAGTTCTCCAGCTCAGGTTCCGATTTTGTCTCTCGAGTCTGTAAGCATAGGATCGATCGCCTTTCTTTCCTCACCTTATCGCTGCATCCCTTTCGACATCAGCACTGACTCCATCCTCCAGAATGGGACTTCCACCCAGCAATCCCACACCTCCTCCTCCTCCACCGCGACCACCGCTTCCACTGCTCTCAGCCCAAATCTCATGGAACTTGATGCTTGCATCGCTTGTTGCGATCACGAGACAGCCTTCCTCTCCCGTTCGATTACCGGACCAAGTCCTCCCTTCACCGTCTGCTCTGTACCTAGGAATCCGACCGTGCTGTGTCGGTCCGCCGCTCGGTCCACCGGGATATGCGACAGCATAAAGAGCCCTCTCCTCACCCTACCAAGGAATGCCGACAACTCTGCGACAGCTGGGCCATGTGAATACGGCGACGCGATATGGATGCTCAGGCTGAGCAAAACCAAAAGTCGCCGCAATTTCTTTCCTCTTTTCGCTCCACACCAAACTCGTGATCTGTGCGTGACAGTCAATTGTCGCCAGACAGGCACCGGACAGAGCGTGGAAGAAATGAATACATCTGTCATTGCTTCCACCTCCGGCAGCGATGAGTGACGATTGCCAAGGAGCGAAAGCGATCGCTTTGACTGCAGCGTTGAGACTGAACAGATGTTTTTCTTGCCCTGGCGTGATGGCAAGAACTTCTCCCTGCCCAGGGATAGCCGAATCGCCAGAAGGATTGCCGTTTCGCACGCTCATAGCACTCGAACTGTCTATGCTACGACGTCGTGAGCGACAGAAAATTTTTCTGGTCTCGAAGAGAAAGAGTTGATTGTCGTTGCCACCAGTGGCAAAGTATTCGCCATCTCTGCTCCAAGCCATGCCACAGACCTGCTGGGAGTGACAAGAGATTCGCGCCAGCAATGTCATGCTTCCATGCCAATCGAAGAGATCTCGCTTATCCTGGGAAGGCCACTCGACAGAGTAATAATAGACGTTTCCCATCTCGTCGCCAACCAGCAGTTCCTCGGTCAACACCATCTCGGTTGGCTCTCTTATCGATGGCCTTTTCGTAGACGTGGGCTTGAAGCATACGCAAGAAATGGGTGCAGGTTGTTCGCTGTTGAAACGTGCTTCTTGATCGCGAGGGCTCCATAACGTCACGCGCCCATCGGCGCGCCCAACCGCAAGGATTGCGCAATCGCCTTCTTCTGAGCTGAATGTTACTGATGTCACGTGTGCTCCAAATGGGGAGGTGAGCGAGTCTGGCACATGCGAGGGCGAAGTGCCACGAGACTCTGACCAGAGATAAACGTGTGGTCCCAATCCAACAGCCAAGCATTGCATGGTGTGAGAGTAGGCCAGGAGTGAGCAGTAGTAGTCATCCCTCAGCGCGGGCGCATCAAGCACGCGAAACGGTATGATAGGGATGTGCTTCGACTTTCTCTTCGGCGCTCTGGAGGGAGTTGATGGCATTTCTTTTTCCCATGCATTGTTACTCCACACCGTCCGGTTGCCACTAGAATCACTGCAGGATCTTCTGCTCGATGAGCCAGCTTGTGACGAAGTGGAAGGAGTGTTGAGACTGCCGGATAACCTCATGTGCTCATCAATTTGCATGGCCACGGCCAATCTTTGGCTATGCACAGTTTCTTCTTCACTTGGAGACTGTCGTCTGAGAAAGTCAGAGGTGTGGTGAGGAGCACTGGTCCCGCTTGTCACGCGACCTCCTCTGCCGTCCGTGATACTGGCCACACCCTCGGTCACAATGGTGCTACCAACGGACCACACCGCCCCAGTGCTGATCGCTCTTCTGTTACTTCCAAGGCCGCCTGGCGTCAGTTGAGATCCGACGGTGTTGATAGGGCGTCGATCTGGCGGTAGTCTGCGCGTAGTTGCAAATCTGTCGTTTGTCCTCACGCTTTGACTAGGAATCGGTCCAAATGGATCCGTGTCACGTCTCGAAAGTGTAGAGCTTGCAGAAGACAGTACAGGCCTCTTTGATATCGCCTTTCCCAGCAGAAAAGACTCTTTCGTGGGAGTGTTCCAGCGAGGGGGAATGAAGCGGTCAGGTGTTTGAAGAACACCAGCCATCAGTCTTCGCTGACGAGGAGTCGCATTACTCTCGCAATGGCGAAGCAATGCGCTTGGATGGCGTTGTGCAGAGAGAAGGGCAGCGGATCTTCTCTCGTCCTGGCACGGAAATGGGAATGCATCTGTCCTGAGCGCTCGAGATGCTTTTGTCAACGGCGTGACATCTTCCAATAGCGCTTGATCGCATGCTGTGGCTGTTTGATGAAACGGCGGGACCGTGAGATCTGGGCAAGTTCTTTCACGAGCAAGCTGTTGGAAAGCTCCCGTTTGGGAGTACTTTCTGCGTGCCTTGGATCTATCCCCTGCTTCAAGAACGTACTTCGACTCATGCTCCTCAGCCAGGTCTGAAGCGCCATCAAGCTGAAAGTCCAGCAACCTTGAGCTACGTACCACGCCCACCGAGGCTTCATACTTCATTGGAGAACTGCATGGAGAAGTCAAGGGCGTTTCTGAATTTGCTGGGCCACTTGCTTCGTCACTGCCATCGTGTGCGCTTGAGATCGGGCTCGCTGTGTCTTCGTCTTGGCGGACAGGAGAGAGCATTGCGGGCAAATGTGATGATCCGCCCCCGAGAACTTCCGGCGTGACTACTCCCTTCGTGCACTGTGGAGAGATGCTGGTTGCTGTCGTTGTGGGGCTTACTTCTTTCCATGGGATAGTGGCCTTTGCGATCAGCAGCTCTTTTGCCGTCTTGCCTGGGAGGCTCTTTAGATTTGCGGCTGATTTTTGAGTTGACTGATGCAAGTGAGTCGACAGATTGATTAAGTGGTGTGTTGGCCTTGGAATTTGGTCGACTGCCTGAGGGATGGGGCAGCGGTATCCATTCCTCTCGTTTGACCCAATGGTAGGGTGCATGTTGACCCCACCCGTATGGCTGGCCGCCGACAAGTTCCATGTGTGTCTCCTTGAGCCATCTAGTGGGCCTATAAGGGCCCCCGGGGTCTGGTGGCCTGGAGTCGAAGGATCGCCGCATGGAAGATCTGCCTGAATGGTTCGATCTGCGTCGTTCAAGTCCTGAGTGGCCTTGCTTGACTCTACGTTGAGCTTTGGTCGACCATTGGTCTCCATCTCTAGGTTTGAGAGATATGGTCGAGCTGTTCGCGTTGACTGGAAGCGCGCCTCGTGAGGCATCGCGGCCTCTTTGGGCAGATGTCTCGTGCTTGGTTCTGTGTCGATGCTCGCGGTTGGAGCTGTGAGCTCCAGTCGGGGTTTCTCGAATAATTGCGGACGCGGCAGCAACGCGGGACTCACGAGAATGGCTTGTCTGCTGTGAGCTTGATCGTCGTTCGATGCGTTCAGCTCGTTCCGAGTGCTTCGATTGCTCTGGTTGCTCTGTGTCCTCTTCCGAGAGGCTCTGCTCCCTCTTCTTTGCCGCTCTCGCCCGCGCCTTCTCGACAGGGTAAGCGACAAGCTTCCTGATCCACTGCTGTTTCTGGATCCACTGTTGTCTCTCAGCCCATTGACCGAAAGTGAATGATGGTTTGTTGGCTCCAGTTGAGTTGCTAGGTCTGTCGGAGGCAGATCGTCCTGATTCAGATGTACGTCTGGACGAGTGCTTGCACGAATGCTTGGACTGTGCCTCAGCCTCGAGCGATGCACGTCCTCTGTGGTCGGTCGATTCTCCAGGGCTATCCTCTCCGTCTGTGTTGGGGATTTTGCTCGTGGCTTTGGGATCGACCGTAGAGGCCTTGCCCGATAGCGGTGACAGGCATCTTCGCATGGCTGACATACTGGAAGCTCGCAAAATTGACCTGGGTCCATGAGATGCTGCTCGTGTGATGGATCTTGCCATTCTCGCAGTTGATGGTCGCTGTTGCTGGGAGTTCTCGACCTCTCAATTTCAGTAGGGCTGTCCTCGGAAAGGTGCAGACTGCGATATGAGGTTGTCGAAGCCGTGCGAGTCCAGGCCTTCGCGCGGATCTGCTCAGATGTGCGTTGCTGACTATTGCGTCTCTCCTGGATGAGCTGCTCAGGGGTTCTGAGGGAGGTGGAGGCGGACCCGGACATGCTCTGACTGGGCGAGGAGTCTTAGACACGCATTTGGCAGTCGTGGAGGAGTGTTAAGAATAAGCAGTAGATGCACCTTGACCAAGGCCTATTCTAGCGTTTCCGTTTCCCGGTTCCGCGGATCCAATTCTCTCGAGTTCTGAGCACCGGCCCAACAAGCAAATGCTATGGAGGCGACAGAGAGGCGGTGGGCGGGGCGGAGCGGAGCGGAAAGCTTGCAGGCGCAGGCGCAGGCGCAGGCACACATTTGCTCGTCCATGGCAAGGGAAGGGAAGGGACTCAAGACCGCGCGTCATGTGGTGGTCGGTCTTTCTGTGAAGAGCGTGCCGAATGATGTTGCCTTGCCTTCGTCTCATTCTCGTGGCTGGCAGCTTCTGTTCGCAGGTTGACGCAGACGTTGATGACGGTTGACCTACCGGTACCTCCTCCCGGCGCATCGCGAGTATCATGGCAAGCAGTGTAGGTGTCGCGGGCAGAGATGCCATCGAGTGCGGTGCGGTGCGGTGCGAACTGACGACGGCGAACAGCACGGCATTCCCCGCGCCGCCGTTGCAGACAAGAGCGAGCGCGACAGGGAGAAGGAGCGGAAGCACATTGAGCAGTACAAGGCCCTCGAGGCTGCGGTCACGGAGAAGGTGGACATTCTCCCGTGCACAGACAGCGAGAGTGTGAAGACATGGCTAAGCAAACATCCAGATCCACGGCGGCGACTACTCCAACGCCACGCTCCAGCTCACCTCGCGACTCCTCAACCAGAACCCAGAGTACTATACCATATGGAACCATCGCCGCGTCCTTCTCCAACATGTCTTCGCCACAGAGCTCGCCGCGTCGCATGAGGAATCTACTGCGCAAGCTGAAGAAGGCGACAAGGCCGCAGCCGAACGAGATGGCATGAGCATAGCACAACGTGAAATCCTGCTGGTCATCAAGGAAGACCTGCAATACCAGATCCCTCTGCTGAAGCAATGGCCGAAGTGCTACTGGATTTGGAATCATCGTCGTTGGCTGCTCGTCACGGCTACGCAGCACGTGCCCGCCCACGCGACCCTCGAGCTCTGGAAAGCTGAGCTCGGTCTGGTCAGCAAGATGTTGGCCATGGACAGTCGCAACTTCCACGGCTGGGGCTATCGACGTGAGGTGGTCGAGAACGTGGAGCGGCTGAGTGGCAAGAGCATGGTTGAGGCGGAGTTTGAGTACACCACCAAAATGATCCAGAGCAATCTCTCCAACTTCTCGGCTTGGCATCATCGTGGCCAGCTGATACCACGATTGCTCCATGAGCGGAATGCGGATGCAGAAGCTCGGAAACATCTGTTGGACAAGGAGCTTGAGCAGATCACCAATGCCTTGTACACTGATCCCTACGATCAGAGTCTCTGGTTCTACCATCAGTATTTGATGTCTGCGCTGGACGGGAAGAATCCCAAGGCTCCCACACTTCTGGAACACGTGACGAATGGAGATCGATTGCAATATCTGGAACAGGAGATTGACAGTGTCAAGGATATGCTAGATGGTGCGGAGGATTGCAAGTACATCTACCAAGCTTTGCTGGACTATTCAAGGCGCTATTTGGAAATTGAAGCTGGAAACAAGAAGGTGACGACGACGGAGATGAAGGAGTGGTTGAATGCATTGAGGAAGATCGATCCTTTGAGAGAAGGCAGATGGCAGGATTTGGAGAAGAGTCTGAACCTGTGATGGCTGCGCTTCGTTGCCTAGCGGTATGAATAAAAGTCAAGACTCAACGATGCTCCTCTATTCCCTCGCTTTGATATATTGAACCCTCCAGAGCACGACAACCTTCGCTTCCCCTCCCCAATATCAGCGTCCTACACACCCTTCGCCTTGTTGAAAGTCCCGATGACGCCTTTCGCCCAAGCAAAGTGTCCTGCATCAGTCCCCAAACATCCCTCTGCCAACTTTCCCGACTCGGGATGATACCAGCATCCATCCTTGGAACTTGCTCTCCCATACCTCCCCGTATTCTGATTCCTCTCAATCCCCTCCCTCCAAGCCTTACAGATCGCGCTCGAATCAATCATGACATTAACCTCCTGCGAATGGAACCAACTCTGCGTATCCATATTCCCACTACCCTGAATCGCAACCTGTTCATCGACAATCAAGAGCTTGATATGACAAGATCTCTGCCGGAAATTGTTATGGATAGGGAGAATCTGATCGGCAGCAACGTAGTAATGGAAGTTCAAATTCTCCTTTTCGGATTCCTCGAGTTGGGAGAAGAGGTGGTTGGCGTTCATCTCGTTCGTTCCTCCTTGGCCGGGGAGCAATTCTCCTCCATCGTTGTAACCGAGACAGACGTAGCAAGTGACTTGAACCCCACCCCGTTTTACGGCTTTGATCAATTCGGGCAAGAGGGGTTTGGCGTTGAGGTCTGGAGTCTGGATGAAGATTGATTTCTTTGCGTTTCGCATTAGAGAGAGCCAGGCTTCGTTTTGAGGGACGAAGATCGAGTCGTTGTTTAGGTTGGCGTACGGTTTGCGTGAGCACATGGCCATTGGTACTGGTTCGGTGTTGGGCAGGGGAATGAATGGGAAGAAGTTCAAGTCATTGCTCCGTTCCGGTGCTGTGGCCTTGACGCTGAGGTTTGTGGGTTTGTTGAGATGGCGGGCTACAGCATCGACGGACTTCTCGGCAGACGAAGGTCGAAGGGTGGAGCGCATGCGGTCAATCTCTTCAGACATCGTGGAGTCGTGATGTGGTTCGTTTGGCATGTGTTCGGGGAGGTCTTTGTCGAAAGGCTTTTCTGGAAGACGAAATTTGCCGTCCGGCTCGAAAAGTGAGGTGAAGCTCTCGAGTTCATACGTTGGTGGTGGTTTCGTGGCTGCGGGCTCCGTGCGGCATGGGAGTGCAGGGTCTAATTCGTTGTGCCAGGAGATGAGAAAGGTCTCCCAGAGCGAGTCAACAATTGGACCTTCGAGGTGTGTCATCATCTCCAGATTGTCATTATCTTGGATGTTATTCGACGAGACGGTGGCTATCTGGCGATCAACAATCATGAATTTGCTGTGGAACGTCCCCAATGCTAAAAGCAAAGGATAGAAGCGTTAGCAGACGTCCTGATAGGAAAAGCGGTTGGCAAGCAGGTGATTTGATTGGCGCTGGCAGGTTGAGACAAGAAGGGCTGCAAGGCGGGAGTGTGCAGGGCGAGGGCATTTGCCCTTGAATTTACTCACGCGGTCGATGAAAATTGACTATGGCAAGGTCCACGTTTGGCATCTGTTCTGGTGGAGGGATTCCAACGCCAGCTGCTTGCCAGCCATTCGAGTCGACGTTTTGATGGTTGTTAAGAACCTGTTGGAATATTAGACGATAACAAAATTGTCACAAGGACAGAAGGATATATATACCTGCTTGAGAGCACCTCTGTCGAACATAATCTTGACTACAGCTCGCTCCCCTCTCGCCCCAGCCCGCTTAGATAGCTCAATCAGCGCATCGTTGACGAAGGTACTTGCGCCAGATTTCTTCCAAAAGTTGGTAGCTAGCAGTACTTCCTTCTTTGCCCGTGCGATGAGATTTGACATATGCCTCAGTTGGTCGTTGAGAGGAGCAATGATGGTCATTGGCACATAGCCAGTGCTGCCACAAAGCGGCGGCGACACACAATTGGCAACCGCATCTCGGTCCAGACACTGGAGCAAGTCGTGGAACGCATGAAGAAACAGCTCGGTTGGTCTCGTGTCCTTGAAGTTGCCGCAGCTTCGTGCCCAGTCAAGATCTGCTTTGATAGAAGTCCCCCTTTCGTCAGGAGAGCGAGTGACGATCGTGGAAAGATGCTATGCCGTGTCAGTGCTGCACGAATTGAACGATGGCTGCGTGCTCACATGGCTTCCATAAAGTTCTTCTGCTATTTCACCGGGCGACTTGCTCGCATCTTTGGCATACACTGAGCTCACAGACAAGTCTGAGTAGCACAGCTGCTCGATCTTGCTGCGATCTTTAGCGTGCTCTGAGTCCTTGCTGAACATCGGAAAAATAAGATAAAGCCAAGCTTTCCTGGAATCTTGGCTTTTGAGCTTGGCAGTACTCTAAGAGTGAGAAGCGGGAGATGAATGAGAAAATAAAGCAAACCACTCATGCCACTGTTCCTTGATGTCAATACGAGGTCTGGGCGAACGTAGAAACTCAGACTATTCCATGACGTAGTAGCATACGTACGTTTCAGCCTTCGCCTTGCTTTAGCTGACCTAAAGCCAGCCAGCGCTTTCAGGGCCTGAATTCCGATCGTTCCGACTTAAGTTCCATTTGACTGCTTTACGAGAGACAGGGAGGGTCCTTCAAATCCTTCGGCACAGAATCGAGGTCAGGCATTTCTTGCTTTAAAGCCTTTATTATAATCTCGTCAAAGACCTTGGCTTGCAGTTCTCATTTTCGGCAACTGTCAGCAGTGGCGCTGGCCTGTAGCAGCGAGTCAGTGATGCATCCAGACCGAACCGCTGACAGGACGAAATACGTACTCTTTAACAGTATCCGCAGTCCAGAATCTGGCATGCCCTCTATCTTTGAGATCTGTGCGAGAGATATACGTGCGAAAGCCTTCATCTGCCGTCTTCATGGTTGTGGTTTTGAAGCAAAATGGAATGATTGCCGTGCACCACTGATAATAGCTTCGGATGAGGTTTGACGCACTAGCTGCTGGACATACGGCGACAATATCAATAGCTGGTGGTTCGCCCTTGTTCGTCCTACGACTTTGACCGGTCCAGTTTGAGCGTATTACAAAAAGGGACTCAAAATGTAGTATTGTTCATATGGATTAAAGCCTTGAGGTCTGCTCATGTCTTGAAAGCTGACACTGTGCCTCTGCACTGATCCACGTAGTCTTTGATGATGAAGTAGTGGTTCCCGCTGTTGGTCGGCTCCAGCACATAGCCAGGCTCCTTCACAAACAGGTCGGCCCACTTCACCCGGAAGACGAATGGGGATTTGTACTGGCATGCAGGGTTAGAGAAATGTGCAAGATAGGCCCAGCTTTCAGCGATGTGTTCGGAGCTATACGAAGCGTACATTCGCTATTGACGGGTGCTGGTCAAGAGCGCGACAAGGGAAGCGGAGCATTCTTAACAAGGCTTACCCGACCGGGATTCGTTTGTCGCAAAGCGGCAAACTGTCGTTGGTGGTAGCCAATGCTCCCAATCAAAATCACCTGCGTGACCAGCCAATGATCAGTACAATCAAGAAGGCAGACACTCATATTCCTGTTAGCGTGTCATGTGTTACTGCGAGCGTTGCGTGCTGCCGAGCAGATTCTGAAGCGCCTGGAAGTCCATCCCGTCCGGAAGGGGTGATTCGAACGCATTGCAAATCATCATTATTTGTACCAAAAAAGCCAAGTGATCGGCCTACGAACCTCTGTCCTTGAACTCCGTGTTCGTTTAATCTTCGCAGCATTTCAATAAGAGGACTCCTAATCCAAAGGCGCATGCTTGAACAGGAATGAGACCGATTCGCCATTATGTGTTCGCCGTATGGCCTCCGCAAGTGTGGGACTGATATCGATGGTCGCGATCTTGTCACATTGCTTCTTCTTCTCCTCGTGGGGTACTGTATTCGTGATGACGAGAGTCTTGAGAGCCTTGCTGTTGTTCAGCTTTTCGATCGCGTTTCCGCTCAGAATGCCATGCGTGACGATCGCAATGGCCTCTTTTGCGCCATGCTCCAGCACCACGTCGGCAGCTTTGACAAGGGTGCCGCACGTGTCGGCCATATCGTCCACAATAATGGCAACCTTGCCCCTCACATCACCAACCAGCGTCATTCGGGATACTTCGTTTGGTCGTGAGCGTTCCTTGTGTATGAGTGCGAATTGGAGGTCGAGACCGTCTGCAATGCTTGTAGCTCTTTTTGCACCACCAGCGTCAGGAGAGACGATAACACAGTCCGGCACATTGAGGTTGTCCTTAATCCACCGCAACGTCGACGGCTCGGCATAGAGGTTGTCGACAGGCACGTTAAAAAATCCTTGGATCTGTGAAGCGTGCAGATCCATTGTGATGACGTGGTTGCAGCCTGCCGTCTGGAGCATGTTGGCCATGAGTTTGGCAGTGATAGGAGCTCTACTCTTATCCTTCTTGTCTTGTCTGGCGTACGGAAAGTTGGGTAGGACAGCAGTTATTCGGCGAGCAGAGGCGGTGCGGCAGGCGTTGATGAGGATGAGAAGCTCCATGATGTGATCGTTGATGTTGCCTGGCTCGGTCGACTGGAGAATGAATACTGCGCTGTGTCAGTGGTCAACCATCAACCATCCTTGGGGTGTTGCGTCTGCCCACCATCTTCGTCTCTGACACTCTCTCCTATAGATATGCTCGACTCGTTGTTCGAATATTGGAGCACCATAATCTTCGCAAGCTCAATACCCAGTCTGCTCCCGCATCAGTCATCTACGCGGTCGCGCCAGTCGAATTTCCTCACCTGTCGGCGACCAGCTTCGCCAGACTGCCGTGGCTATTCCCCGTAAGGAGTTTGATACTGTTGGTTGCCATGATCGCGTAACTCTAGCGACACGGATGATATTGCTATGGGCCGATTTAGAAGATGTGAGTTGGTCATGGTGAAGTAGAATATATAAAGGCACTCACGATCTAAAATGTTGAAGCTCGGGTGTTCCTGACCACTGACCAGCTTCAAGCTTCGAGCGGGCCGCGACCGCGACACAGCTACTGTAGGAAAAACTCGGTATCGACAGCAAAGTCAGCTTGATCGAGCCAATAATGGAGTAAGGATCTGTAATGACTCAAAGGGAACATGAACTGTAGCCACAGAGATTCCGCGGATGTGAAGCAGAGCAGAATAACCAACAAAATCGTCTACCTGGTCAAGAGTATGTCTCAGAATGCAGACCACGCAGAGATGTGATAGTCGGTGGGACATTTTGAGAATATTTAATGTCTGCCTGAGAAGTTGCTTCAACGAAGGGAGAGAAAAATCATAATAGGGAGAACGTCTGCCGCTTGATGCATTCGAAGCCGCTGCTTGCAGCTCTGGGGATATCGAAGACTATTCAATGCTAACGCCGTCCTGACCCTGTCACGCTGAATGGTGCACCGGCGATATTGATCCCCATCATCACGAAGTCTTCATGCTTCGCTCGTAGACCATAACATAACCCTTCCCATTGCGCCTTTTTCGCAGAATGATGCGCCTATTGCTTACTTGCGCATGCTGGAAGCGCGGCGCTTCTTGATATCTGCAGCCTTGGCCTTCTCCTCAGCAACACGCTTGTGGAGGATCTGGGCGTACTCGTTCTGAGTGACTGGTTAGTGGCTGCTCTGCCATTCTCCTCGAGATTGCGGGACTTACGGCAGCATCCTTGGCGGCCTCTGCACGGCGGCGCTTGAGTGCGATGCGATGGCGCTTGTGCTGGAGACGCTGAGGAGTGACCAGACGCTGGATGCGAGGAGCCTTGGTGTATGGCTTGGCACCCTCCTTGCCCTCCTTTGGCTGCACCTCACGACGGATGACGAACTTGCGGACCTACAATATCACGTATCAGCAACTGATGCTGTCTCAGATCTGATCACTAGCCTTGCGGCGTGTGATCTCTCAACCACTGGCCATGAGGCGTATGTGGTTGGCGAAGAGGAAATAGAGCCTCCTGGAGAGAGCACTCACATCGTCTTCCTTGCTGAGACCGAAGAAGCGGCGAATCTTGGTCGCGCGCTTTGGACCCAAGCGCTTGGGGTGTACGGTATCCGTGAGGCCTGGAATGTCTGCGTCACCCTGCTTCACGATGGAGAGGGCGAGGACCGACAAGTCCATAGCGACGATGCAGCCACGAACAGACTTTCTCTTGCGCTCACCGGTGCGGCGTGGACGGTAGCAGGAGTGGCCATCGGCGAGGAGGAGGCGGACACGAGTTGGATGCATGACACCCTGCTTCATTGGGAAGCCCTGTTTGTCGTTGCCGCCGGTGATTCTGAAGATGTATCCCTTGAACTCGTCGCCCACACTGTCGCCAGGCACTTCTTGGCCCATACGGCGGTCCATGAAGACACGGAGCTTGCGCTCATCTTCGATTTCGATCAGCTTCTGCGAGCCGTTGGCCGGGTAGGAGATGTTGAGCTTCATCTTGACGGGATCCGGTCAAGATTGTGCTGCTGTTGGGTTAGTCGGCGGCGTTGTCGAGCGAGCGTGGGCGGAGAGAGAAATCCAGGAAGCCAGCAATGGAGGTGCAATTCTGGTGTGCGCGCTAAGCGAAGCTTAGACGATTTTGGCCTCAGGCGTCAACAGACGGGTACATCCGCTCTATCCATCTCTACATGTATCAACATGAAGCCTCCTTGTGTTTTCCATCACGCCTGCCACCTGAGCATCGTTATGCTCATATTCGAGAACTTGTATTTGCCTTGACCCCTCCACTCCATCTCGTCAATGCCGATGCTTTGATCATCCTTCGTGTTGATGGCATCCCACTGCGACCCTGTGATTGTGTACACCTTCACGCTGCTGCCCACGCCGTCCAAGGCCACCTCGAAACTCTCCGTCAGATGCACATTGACCACGACGAGGCTGACCCAGCGATGCTCGTTGATGGTCGCCGATACGTCCAGCCACGGCGTGTCCACTGCGGCCTGCAGCCATTTTGGAGAAGTCTCGCCATCGTACGTTCCGCAGCTAACGTGAGTTGCAATAGTGTAGCCTCGCATGTACTTGCAAAACAGGAGGAGAGGCCACCAGGTCGTCTGCTTTACCACACCGTCTTCGTTTGTCATCAAAGGCGATATCACATTCACGCTTTGTGCAATGTTCGCCATTCCAACGTACTTGCTCTGCCGGATAAAGACGTTCAGCCATACTGCTACTGCAAGCGCGTCCGATAAGGTGTACTTCTCCTCTGCGCCCTTATCCCCTGGAGCTCTTTGCGGATCCCAGACGTTCCACTCATCAAAACAAATTGTTTGACGCGGCACAGACGCTGGGACTCCGTTCTGTATCCTGGCCAGATCGATGAGTCCGGACGCTATTTCAATTGCTCTTTCTGCACTTCTCGGTGCCAGTGCATTCTTTACTGGATCTTCGCTGGCTGTATAGATGTGTATACTGTGCATGTCTATCAAGCTGGCAGCAACATTGCCGGCTCCCAGGGCGTGATGGTCCCAGCTGACGCACTCTTTCAGGACGTGGAAATCCCATTCGGAATGTCCTGTCTCTCCACACAAGATGAGAGTGATTGATGGATCGATCAATTTGAGAGCTTTTGCCCACTGATACGCTTTCTTTGCGTAGTCCTCCTTGCTCATTTGCTCGACTTGCCACGGGCCCCAACATTCATTGCCGAGGGCCCAGTATTTGACGTTGTACGGCGTATCACGCCCATTTTGCCGGCGAAGATTGGCATAATACGTGTCCTGGGAAGAATTACAATATTCGAGCCAGGCGAGAGCTTCATCAAGGGTTCCTGCAGAGAGTCAACACAACGTTCCCTAACTTCAGTGCAGCTGCTGCACCTGTCCCGAAATTCAGAGCAAGGTAAGGCTCTGTTCCTACCACTTCGCACCACTTCATAAATTCATCGGTGCCAAACTGGTTGCTCTCAACTCCAAGCCAAGCCAGTTCAGGCCTTCTTGGTCTCTTTCCCCTGGGACCGACGCCATCCAACCACTACCAACGAACTCGAGTTGTCAGCGCAAACCCCCGAAAAATGCTCTCCGCCGTCGCAGACGTACATGATAGGTCGCAACAAAATTACCGCCAGGATAGCGCACCACAGGCACATTCAGCTCTTTCATGGCTGCGATAACGTCTTTGCGGAAGCCCTGGTCGTCGATGAGCTGCTTGTTCGGATTTTCTGGGTCATATAGCCCGCCATATATACAGCGGCCCATATGCTCTGTGAATCCGCCGTATATGTTATCATTGACTTTTGACAGCTTGTGCTTGGGGAACACCGCAATTGAGGCTTCCTCGCCGGACGCGAGCTTCGTGAACGTTGTCATGGCGCAGGAGATCGAGAACAAAAAATTCAAGGGCTTCAATGGTAGCAATGGTAGCAATAACCAGAGCTGATTCTTACTACTGGAGGGATTTCGCCGCAGCCTTCCAACTCGACAAGTGCCGCTCCAGTCGCTAATTAAGCCGCCAAGATCCTAGTGTATATAGTCAAGCGTCGAAGGATCCTGCACAACTCATCGTCCGTGGAACACCCCAAAGGGCTATATTGACTTATTTCAGTCCAACGTATTTACGCGTTTACGCGTCCTAACCGCGACGTTCTAGCCGCGACGATAGGTTACTACCGACCAATCCGCTACCGACCGAGCGACAGCGAGCGAGCTACGACTACGACTAGCGAGCGAGCCACGACTACGACCAGCGAGCGCAGCTTTCCTGTACGGTCTAGATAGAAGCCCACATTGGGAGTCTGAAGGATGCCTGCTAATGATCTTGGTTCGATGTCCAGCGTACAGCGACGTTTCCTTGGGCAGGACGACTTGGCGACTTTGCTGCACACACTTGAATGGTGGAAGAACTCAATACCCCGGCCCTTATCGTCCCGAGCCGAAACTCAGGATGCGCTTCCTCCCCGCCCTCCCCATGGGGACTCCAGAAACCAACAGCGGCAGTTCGCTTGTCTTTGTGAAGGTATACAAGAAGCTGGAACTGCTCTCCTCAGCGCAAGCTTGGCCAATGTCGTGGCGCCATCCTATATGGAGGCCCTCCTTCCGCATTGCAACAGAACGCCACATGATCTTCCTTCCTCCGCTTGTTCGGCAATGTCCTAGCATAAAGGAAGGACGATTCATAGCTGTACATGATCGGATGTGTGTTCCTTCAAAAGTTCGTACTGACCATTCAATTGAGGATCGCCGCCATTTCAGCGCACCGCAAAAATGAGGCTTCCGCCAAAATGGTACCAATTTTTGGTGTCTGTCTTCGCGTCGTTGGGATCTGTTCTCTATGGTATTTCTGATCAAGAGTGCATCAAAGGAGATGGGAATGCTCATACGAGGCAGGCTATGATCTCGGTGTCATCGCTGGTGCGGTGGCGAGCGACAACTTTGTCAGCACATTCACTCCAACATCCGCGGAAACAGGAGCGGTGGTCTCAGTGTTCACCGGAGGAGCTTTCTTCGGTGCATTCTTCGCAGGTCCTTCTGGCGATTACCTGGGTCGGAAGAAGACAATCCTTCTCGGTGCGCTTGTCTTCATCCTCGGAGGTGCTTTGCAGACAGGAGCACAGTCGTTGGCCTATCTGTATGCTGGCCGCCTTATTGCTGGCGCTGGTGTTGGAGTTCTGGTCATGATAATTCCACTTTACCAGGCTGAACTAGCACATCCGGATATCAGAGGTCGTGTGACTGCACTTCAGCAATTCATGCTGGGAGTAGGAGCTCTAGTTGCGAGTTGGGTCTCATATGCCACATACACATACATCCCGGCATCCTCCAGCAATCAATGGCGGGTATCTCTTGGTATCCAGATCGTTCCTGCTGGGTTCCTCGCAATGCTAATTATGCTGTTCCCGGAGTCGCCAAGGTAAGCGAAACTCCGCAGCGTACATTGCTTTGACTTCCACTAACATCGATGTCTCCAGATGGCTCATCGATCACGGCAAGAATGAGTTGGGCCTAGCCACATTGGCTAAACTTCACGCGCACGGCGATCAGAATGATGCTTGGGTACGAGCCGAATATGACCAAATCCAGGACATGATTACCTTCGAGCATGAACACGAAGCCAAATCGTACATTGAGCTGTTCTCTAATAAATCATGTTTCCGCCGACTCTTGCTGGCATGCTCCATCCAAGCTTCGGTCCAGATGACCGGTGTCTCTGCGATTCAGTACTATTCCCCCGCGGTAAGAGTTCATACGAATCACCTCGTGCTGCACATTTGAGCTGACCACGCAAACAGATCTTCAAGCAGATTGGCATTCCGGGCTCCGACACTCTCAAATACCAGGTAAGAGAGCCAAGATTGTAGCGCAACCCATTTCCGTGGCATGTGCTAACCGTCGGGTCATCAATTCGCAGGGCATCAGCAACATTATCGCTTTGATTGCCCAATTTTGCTGCATTATGCTCATCGACTATACTGGACGACGGTGGGCAATGATAGGCGGGAATCTGGGAAACATGGTGACTTTTATCATTGCAACAATCCTGCTGGCGAAGTTCCCACCAGGAGCGACAAACAACGATGCTGCATCCTGGGCCTTCATCGTCATTACTTGGCTCTACAACTTCTCCTTTTCAGCGACTAGTGGTCCTTTGTCCTGGATTGTCCCTGCGGAAATCTTTGACACCAGGACTAGATCCAAAGGTGTTTCCATCGCTACAATGACATCTTTCGCGTTCAATACCATGATCGGACAGGTTACGCCTATAGCTTTGGAGAACACTGGCTGGAGGTTCTACGTTGTCTTTGTGGTCTGCAATTTCACCAACGCTATCTGGTTCTGGATGATCCAGCCAGAAACGAAGAAGCGGCCACTGGAGGAAATGACTTACTTGTTCACGAATGCACCTTGGTTCGTTCCAGGAATGAACATGAAGGATTATGAGAACCATGACCTCGAGCACAGAATTGAAGAAGTGCAAAGAAAAGGCAGCACTGTGAGTCAAGTTGAGGTGGGGGATAAGTATTGAGGATGGAAATGAGACGCGCGCTATCGGCATCTGGACGCCAATTGCCCATCCTCAGCAGATTTCGACAAACCTTTTTTTCATAGTACCGTTCTCTTCGGGGCCTTAAACTCGTGAAGCACCTCCACCAGCATTCACAACTCTTGAGGTCGTTCAGGATTATGAGTAACGACCTCTAGCTCCACTCTCATGTCTTCTTCACCCAACCTCGTTACACCAACGCAAGTCCATATTGGCTGAAGGTCTGGCATCCACTTCTTAAAGTTCCGGACCATGGCAGCACTGGCCTCGTCATGAATTGGCACATGATCTGAGAGCGGTAGAGTGAGTCGTTGTCCTGAAATTGTGACATCGCGGCCATACGTGCCTATTTCCGATCTTCTTCAGTTAAGATCTCCTTCGGACGAATGCTGTCTGTCTGGTGTCTAGCAGGCAACAGGTTGATGACTAGAATGAAAAAAAAAACAACGCATCCTCGATCTTCTGGTTTCAGAAGAACGAGCTTACTCTAAACAATCCGACATCAGCCACAGGATATGTATACACCCAGATTTCGACCAATCTCGATATTGAGATCACTGCAAGCGACTTCGATTCTTTTCCGACCAAGGTCCGCCCAAAACATGAGCTTCACGGCTGTCCAGCAGAGGTCTACCTCCCCGGGCCTCCTCAATGAGTATAAGCAATAGAAAGCAATAGGAGCGGGAGGAGTCTCGTTTGATTAGACTAGCTTTCTGTTCTACAAAAGTGTCGAGAAGACGATTTCTCGGTCGGATACTACGAATTTCGAACTCTACAATTCACCGCAACAAGAAGCTCCTAGTTAGAAGCATACGGTAGTAGCCTAGAGAAAGTTCTTAAAGGAGCGTGAAAGTGCTAGAGTTAGAGCAGTAGCACTAAAAGTTTTGTATTCCTATAGCGTGAAAGGCTAGAAGATTATCTATAGTCACAGCATGTTAGAGACGGCATTTAACAAGCTAATAGAGAAATTTAGACACGGAATAGGCGACCTCTCGGTACCGCTCTTTTTACAAAAGAATCCCCCCTCTTACGGTGCCTTCTTAAGAGGAGATTTTTTTTTTATATAATTACGGCACTAATTTAAGCGGACACATTACCTTATAGTACTCTTAGCTTTCCTAACGGCTATAAGAAGTAATCGAGCGAGGCTAGGGCGAAATAAGTAGAACTAACTAACCGCCTTTATCTACGCTATACTATAGTCTTTGTGCCGAATTATATGCGTAAAATTAGAAGTATTAGACAAGATTCTTTAGGCCGGCGGGCATAGTTGTTAATTACTAATTACTCTATAATTAATAGTTACTGTAATCGCTATAACTATAATTATAATTATAGAGTTAGTAATTAGTAACTATAATTAGTAATTAGTCGGCTGTTTCTAGGCTATACTAGGGTATGTGTTACACCTATAGAAGGTATTAAATTTGCACTATTTCTACCTGTTTCTATAGACAATAATATATCCGTAATAGGCGACTTTTATCGAGAGGTAAGTAAATCGAATATAGGTATAGGAAGTCGCTAATTTAGACAGGTTGCCGAGTTACTAGTGCCTTCTTAAGAGGAAGAGCTATTATTATCGCTATCGCTATTATAGACCTCTAACCTATTAACTATAGCCTTCTTAGCAACGTAGAGCTATTACCTATAGTTATTACTAAAGGATATACTAGCTACCTATCTAACTCTTAGCTAAACCGACTATTGTATTACTCCTGCTTAGCTCTACTTCTAATAAGCCGGTATACTATCCTTTATCGACGAAGTAGTATAGAATAACTTCGAGTAGTATATCGGAGAGGCGGAAAAGGAAGGCTTATAGTTACTATATCGGAGGGTTACGAGGAAGACGACAAAGAGCCTTCGGTATGCTTAGGAGATCGTTAAAAGGGCTAGTAACTACTAAGAGCGTATTACTAATAGCCTTTAGAAGGTATATAAAGGTATAGAACGGAAGAGTAGGCAGATAGCACTAGGCTCTCGTCGTTACTTCAAATTCGGAAGGAGGTATATCTGCTCTAAAGAGTGCTTTCTCGGGCTAAAATCGTAGTGTCCGCTACGACAGATATATTTTAAGGCTCGTATCGATAAGGTGCTATACTATATAATTAATAGCGAGGGTACTAAGGGCGACAATAAGGTTATTATTATTAATTAGGTATAGAATTAGTCGAAGAATAGTATTCGAGCTTGCTATCGCGCCTATAAAGATTGCGTTATATTAGCCCTTAGGGTCTAGCTAAGCCTAATCGGAAAGCGTCGCTTAGTATAGACGGCAAGGTCCGTACGGCTTAGCCGTACGCTAGCAAACTCAAATCTCGACTTTTATTATTTAATTCAAGATAGCTATACCTTCGAGATGCGAGATAACCTCCGTAAAACACATAAACTAACTTAGAAAGTGCTAGAAAATTATATAAATACCTAGGCATCGAGACGGGAAAGCGACCTACTAGATCGGATACTATTCCGTAAAGATTCGAGCGATCTAAGCGACATTCTAACCTCCGAAGCTAATAAGCCGCTGTCTCTAACACTAGACGATAGCTTATTCCTTTAGTCTACCTCGTAGTCCTCGAATATAGTATAATCGATAGCGATAGCGATACCGATAGCGATACTCGCCGAGTTAAGAAAGAGAAGGAAAGGTAGGAACCGCCTAGATCCGGCGTTATAGAAGCATACGAGAGCACTAAAGGATAGTAAGCCTTTAAAAGTAGATAGAGGCAGGTATAAGGCATTCTACTATAGATACTATAACGACAACGACCCTAACCGGTACGCCTCTAATTCTAGTAACGCGCCTTAGCACCTAGCTAAGAAGTACTTTATCTTTATCGGCATTAAGAAACGGAAGCTCGAAGGCAATTATTAATAGAAGAAACAGATACAGATTGACCTCTCGGCGCTATAGAAAAAGCAAGGCGTTATTAACTCGGACAAGACTATTAATATCCTATAAGGAGCCGCCGATAAGGACAAGTTTAGGTACGCTCTCGCTCGCTATACTACGGCTAGCAGCATTCCTTATAACGCACTAGTTACGAAGGAATTTAGAGACCTAATATTAGCGGTTAATCCTTACGCAGAAAGCGTGCTTCTAAAGAGCTATACCTTACTATATCCTCGTATTCTATATAACTTCGAGAGCTAGCGAGAACGAGTTAAGATAGTACTATTAGAAGCACTTAGCTGTCTTTACTTCTATACTAATATATAGAAGTTATAGTACAGCTACAAGTTCTTCTAGGCGATTAATTGCTAGTACATTAATCTACGTAGTTAACTAGTCTAAATACTGCTAGATTTGCTACAACTTCCGCCTAGTTCTTATACTAGTAACTTCCTTGCCGAGAGCGTCTTGCCTTACTTCTTAACCTTCGAGATTGCTAATAGTAGGCTTAGCTAGATAACGACTAATAGCGGCTCTAACAATAACACCCTTTGTCTTACTATTAAGCGCTTTATAGACTCGCAAGGCTACTCGTAGAAGAACCGCCGCCTTCGCTATATTAGTTACATTCTTAATCGTGTAACTATAGCCTTTATATTTGCTAAGGACGTAGAGGCCGCTAAAAGTGAGGAATTTGATTAAACAGTGCTTAGCAACGATAGCGACAATATCTCTATATCGAGGTAGCTCGATATAGACGTAGAGTGCTTCGTTAAATAAGGACTATTATAACGGCTATTTATACTCGCTAAGCTTCTACGGAAGAACGACTATAACAACATCTTCTAAGAGGTCTATAAAGCCTAGCTACAACTGCTATATATAGTACTAAAGATCCCCGGTAAAATACGCTAGAATAGTTGGCTTCTAATAATAGAAGAGGCTATTTAAACAAGGCCGATTTTAAACACCTTCTTCGATAGAATGCCGTACCTACGCGAGTTTAGCCTATCCGAGGACGATTAGAAGGTGCTAGCTTATATACGGAGGTTTCTTAGTCCCTTCAAAGAGGTTACTCTTCGGCTATAAGGCTATACTATTATATTCGATATATATTAAGAGTCTATAGAATACCTAAGAAGCCACTTTATACGCTTAGCTAGCGAGAACGCTTACCGGACGGTCCTTATTAGGTCTATTAATATAGTAAGGACGCTGTTCGACAAGTACTATATTCTTAACTAAAAGAGCCCTCTCTACGTTACTGTAGTATTGCTATATCTAAGCCGACGACTTGCCTAGCTTAGAGGCCGCTCTGTAGTAGACATAGACACTACCTTGTTATAGTCTATAGCGCTTTAGAAGGACTATAAGATACGCTTCGGAAATAGCCGTTAACTACTAGCTACGCTATAGCGCTTATTTAAAGGACTATCGGACCTCGAGCGCTAGTAAATTAAGTCTTAAACTAACCTAGTTGCTACTAATAATAACCCCTTCGAAGCCTTTATTTATACTAGTCTAATAGTACTACTACTAGTTAGCGAGAAGCCTATTCTTATAAGCCCTATCGACTAGTAGGTTTAATAGCGGAAGACCTACGATCTAGCACTATAGTAACTAGCTATTAATATATTATTAGCCTTCGCTATATCCGCTAAGTTAGAGAGGACCTTTAGTATAAGCCGCCGCACTACTAGATAGGACCGTATACATATAAGTAGCGACTATACTTATATAAATAAGTGTTAGGACTAAAGAGGTTATACGTAATTAGTATGTAACTAGGCTCGAGTGAAGCTAGGGTCTTAATGCCTTAGGCAGGGCTTGGCGCTTAGCGTTAGGCTAACTTGCCTATCTTCCTCCCTCTCCTCTTAGCTCTCTATCGAATACTATACTAATTTACTACTACCCTATCTACCTGCTAACACAACCCTTTTTATATAGTATTCGATCTACCCTTTAAGGGCAGTAGCTAGATAGTCCTTATTTTAAGCTTTTAGCGGTATAGCTACGAAAACCGTTAATCTAACTATATTACGCCCGAGGCGGGATCTATACGCACTATTCTATTAGAATAACCGTACCAATTATCAAGCAAGGCCTTCTATACGGCCTATTATACTAAGTTAATCGTACTAGTAAAGGACGGAAACTAATACTACTACTACTACTTGTAGTAATAGTATAGGCTACCGAGGGTAATATAACCTATAGCAATATAGATAGCTATGTTTAGCAAGATAGGATAACGAGACTGTCGCTTAGGCTAATAACTAGAGCCCTGCAATATAGGCATTATAGAAGTGTAATATAAACAATGTGCTATACGAGGTTAATGCTCTATCTATAATATAGAAGGAGGCCTCTTATATAGGCTTAAAACTAGCCTATAGGTGTAGGGCCGGTTACTAGCTAATATCCCTCCCTTTCTTCGTATCTAACTAGATACGCTTCACATTGCGCGCTTAAAACAAACATGTATGTATCCTTAGCGTTCTTAGCTAAGGCCTTTTTTAGAACTCCGCAATAACACCCCCGGGGTAGTATTAATCCTAGATACTATAATTATGCAAAAACAACTTCCTAAGCAACACTATACAGACCTACTATTGCTTTAACGCGCCGTAATCCTTACTAGCAATAACCTTATCTACTAGTCGGTTCTCGAAATCTCCTCCGTATACGTTAAAGCTATTAGCACCGAAGTACTGTCCCTCGTAGAAAGCTTAATTAACGAGGAGATTAGTAGCCTTTTCCTTCGTAGCATTCTCCTAATCGTATAGATATTCCTTAAGTCCCTCGTTATCGAGCTAGAGGATCTGTTTAACTTCGTTCTAAACAACGTAACTTAACTAAGGAATCCTACTAACTAGGGCGTCGGAGATGCAACTAAGGCCTTTAACTAAGATAGCGGTAGGGAAGGGGAACGGTACGAAGGTGTTTAAACCTAGAAGGGCGGTTAGATTGCGGTGCGCCTTAGCAACCTTAGCGACGGTTAAGTTGTCGTAACCCTTAATCTTAGTGCCGTCGATAACGCGAGAGTAGCCTAGGTTAATTAATATACGGTTGCTCTTAGTCTTTAGATTACTATATAGTAGGTATAGCATCTAAACAGAGACTTCGCACTCCTTTAGAGGGTTAAGGATCTACTCCGCCTTACGCCCCTTACTATTAGGCTAACTATCGAATATATAGTCGAGGTCGTCGTTAGTAAGGTACTTATTAGTAAGCTTACCGATCTTGCTTAGCGGGACTAGGCTACGAGCCTTAAGCTTCTTAACCTAGTTCGTAAAGACCTCGGGCTAATATATGCCTTCGATAATAGTAGAGTAGCTAGTCTTATCCTTAGATATAAGATAGACCTTAATGCGTAGGTAACTAGCACCCTCGCTAGCTGCGAGCTTAACTATATCTTATCCGAGACGAGCAGACTCCTTAGAAGGACAGTTTTTATAAGTACCGCTAACCTTAAAGAACTTAGTAGGCTTAGGGATAGAGATAAGCTCGTATATATAATTAGGTCGAAGGGCGACAGCTAAGAGCTATAGGGTAGGGTACTAGCGGACGATTTAGTTGCTTATACTATAAGTTTAAAGGGTATTACGGCCTTCCTACTTAGACTTAGGCATCGTACGTATATACTAAAGGTACATTTCAAACTCCTCCTATATTAGGTCGATAAGGAAAGGAAGATATACTCTATAAGGCTCTTATAACTAGCTAAAGACTTAAGGGAAGATAGTATTGCTAGTCTAGCGAAAGCGGTCGAAGGAAGTGCCTTAGCTAAGGATACTAGTAACGAACTTGCTCTAGCGATCCGTTAGCGTAAGGGCGCGAGTAATAGTACTAGTAGGGTTAAACGCGTAGAGTCCTAGAGATGTCGGGGCGGCAATAGGGCGTCTAGGAAACTAGTTAGTATAGGCCTAATTAGCCTTAAGGGCAGCGAAGGCGTCTTAATTAGGAACCTCGCGACTAATCTTTAATAGGCGGCCGACGAGGACAATCGCCTTAGCACTAGTATAGAGACTACAGACCTTAGCGGCCTTCTTAATATAGTTAGCATATATAGAGAACGGCTCTTCTCCTAGCTTGCTAAGGTCGTCGAGCTGTTAATAGATAGACAGGGCGGTAGGAGCTTTGCCTATATCGGCTTTAGGAACTATATCGATCTTAGTAATAAGGTACGCAATAGAGTCGCCCTTATAAGAACTATAGATATTCTTAGTTAATAGGATCGGCGAGAGCCCTCTATCTCTACGCTCGCTAAAGGAGCCTTCGGAGGAGATATCTTCTAGTAGTATATCTAGTATATTAACATCCGAGTTACTATAGTTAGTACTATAGTTAGCCCTAGAAGGGGCGCTATACTTCTTAGTAGCCTTGCGGAGGGCCTAGCGAGTATACAATGCCTTCTTACGCGCTGCTTCGGCCTTAGCGCGCTCGTCCTTAACTTCCTAAGGGACCTTACGGTTACGGGTCGAGCGACGGTCTTAAGCCTATATCTCTATAGCGAGCGCGAGACTAGCAGCCGTATCGGCCTCTGTTTCTAGGCGAAGAGCCTTACGTTCAAGGACATTAACGATAGGAGCCTCTTAACCTTTAATAATAAAACCTATACTATTAATGCGATAGCCCTTCTCTTTTAGTAGATCCTTAGTTGTCTATATATTAAGATCGATCTAGACAATTGCATCGTAGTACCGCTTCTAGTAGGATATCGTAAAGTCGCTAAGCGCAAAGGACAAGTTAAGTAACTGCTTACCTACTTTCTTGCTAGTAGTAGATATACGATAGATTATAGTATAGGAAAGGTGCTTAGCGCCTTAACGACGGACCTTGTACTTATTAACGAACGAAGAGACCTGCTTTATACGCTCTTATCTACCGTAGGCGAAGTTAATAAGGCTCTTAGGAAGACTGCTTAGTCCTCCCTAATGTTCGAAGGCCTAGTCGAGGGTCTTAAAGCGTAAGCGAATCTAGGTGCCGGCCGTCTCGAGGCTATAGACGATAGGAAAGGCTTGTTCGATATCTATATCGTTAAGGACCTCGCGCTTAAAGACACGCTTACCGATAGACTAACGCAAGTTGTTTATACTGTATGCAACTAAGATAGTAGCCTTCTTAATGTTCCTATTAATAACGCGTAGTAGGGTACGAGCGTTCTAGATCTTCTCTTAAGGGTCTTTAAGGGCAGTAACGATCTAGAAGCAGTGCTCGAGGCTAGTTGCAGTAGCTAAGGCGCTATCGGAGGGGGCTTCGATCGGGACTAGTACGCCTAGGTTTAGGGCTAGTAGGTTGCTACTACTGCTAGCGCCTAGCGGATTTAGGGCGCCGGAAGATATCTTAGTCGACCGGAGCGGAAAGGAGTTAGTAGCGAGCTTGTAAAAACGTTCGTAGCTTGTTAATAATAATTAAAGGGTTTAGATAGAAGAGGGGGGGGGTAGGCGGTAGTAAGTTAGTTAGTGCTCGAGTAGAAGAAAGAGCTTAGAAGGCTTGCCTTAAATAGGGTATAAAGGTAGCGTAGTCCGTATGTTCCGGTAAAGCAAACGGATAACGATTACATATAGACCCTAAAAAGTAAAGCTGCATACGAGACTCCTTTATTAGTAGGGCGGCTAAAGTTTAATAATCGATCTAGCTAATTGCTAGTAGCGACTACGCGCCTTTATTAACCTCTAGCTTTCGTAGATTCCCGCGCACTCGAAATGTAACTAGTTAGTTCGAGTACCTAGTAGTAATCTATAGTAGTAAGGCTAGCGGGACTAATAACACCCCCGGGGTAGTATTAGCTTTTCTCTAGAGATACTTAGCAACTAGGAGCAAATCGCCTAGGCCTAGCGTAGCTTATATTAGCCTATAGCACTATCGTTATAGATGCAGCATTACCTTTTATAGTAGCAGGCATATAAACGTAGCCTATGCGTTCTTCTTTCTTCTAGATACTAAGCTTAGCGGCCTAAGGTCCCTATTCTTAGAGGCTATAGGCCTAGGTTGCTATGTCTATCTAAGAGCTAGGAAGGGAGAGGGATCCTCCCTTTCTTAGTGTCTTATATAGCTAGTACTAATTAGGGCAGGAACATCCTCTAGTAGAGTATCTTATTGTCGTTGTTACTTAAGGAAGGTTGCTAGAGTCTAGGAATCTAGAGGGAAGTAGTCCTAGAAGGGTAGAGGGGTTAGGTTCGGCTATCTTCCTAATACTACCCCCGGGGTATTATTAGGAAAACACGCCTCGTATAGTTCTATCTAAGGAAACAAGAGCGAAGGAATAAAGTTATAGCAATATCAATCGAAGGTAAAGGCAAAAGCAAAAGACAATAATAGGATAAACTAAAAGCAACAAACGAGAGTATAAACATTAGTAGGAATAGACAATAGGTAAGGACTAAAGGTATAGGGCGGTACTATATTAACAGCGCGGAGAACGATCGATAAGAGTAAGGAAGCAACGTAGTAGAGGCAGATAGAGGCAAGGAAGAGCAAGCAATTATTTAGTCTCGGGGTCGTCTAGCTATAATTCTAGGCGGTCTTTATCGCTAGACTAGTTAGGTTCCTCGGAGTTAGAGTTAGATAGCTAGAAGTCTAGTTTACTATTAGAATCGGAATTAATATCGGAAACGCTCTATATATAGTTAATCCGTATATAACCCTCCCTTTATTCTTAAGTTATTCCTAATAGCTTACTAAGACGAATCTAGGGATAGGCATAGTTCTTAGGCAGAACAGGATCTATAATAGCGGTAGGATCCTCCTCCCGATAGGCATCTAAGGACGATAGAGGGTCCGTAGAGGCACTAACTTCCTCCTCGGTCGGCGGAGGGCGGGCAGGTTCGCGTAACTTAACGATCTTCTTTAGATTGGCCCGAGGGTAAGAGTGCTTTAAGGTAGCACTATCTAGCTCCTAAAGAAGGTATACGGAACCCGAGTAAAGGACCTCCTTTACTCTATAAGGACCCTTCTACTTAAAGGCTAGCTTATAGGAGTAACTATATTCTAGTTCGGACCGGTATAGAAGGACTATATCGCTAACCTTTAGAGGCTCCTAGTTAATAGTATTATAGTCGTCGAAATACTACTTAGCCTCCTTACGAAGGCGACGTTGTCGAGCAAGTCCCTCCTAAGAAGTAGTAGTTATATCCTTAAGAGCCTTAGCGCGTAGGGTAAGGAGATCTGCTCTAGTACGAACAGACCCCTAGTCGTAAACGCTATACGTACGGTAGGACAACTTAATCGGAAGAACGGCGTCCCTTCTAATTATAAGCTCTGCTAGCGTAAGTCTAGTCGTGTCGATAATAGTAGTTCGATCCGCCTAGAGAAGGGCTAGAACGTAGGTAGAGATAGGAACGGACCTGTCGCTACTATTAGTTATCTTAGATAGGGCATTAATTAACGACCGATAGCCGCGCTTAATAATAGCATTCGACTAGGGATAGTATAGGGAGATGCGAACGTTCTTAGCCCCGTATAAAACAAGTAGCGCTTAAACCTTCTTAGCTATATTGTTCGTAGCGTTGTCTAAGATAACCTTGTAAGGTATTCCCTAGCGGCAAAACAGATCCTTAAATAGGAAGGTAGCTATATTACGGGCATTAATAGTACCGCAACCTTTGTAGAAATAATAGGCCTCCGGCTATTAAGAAAGACCCTCTCGAATAATATATAGGCTATTATTGCGGCTAAGATAGACCCTATCGCTATACTACCGCTCCCTAACTAACTAGGTAGCAGGGATACGCAGCTCTCCTAGACGCCGGTAGCTGTTCCTAAAGTTGCACTTAGGACAGCTCTTATAGTAGCGAGAGACATTAGCCTATACGCCGTCCTACTAGTAGCGTCGACGAAGGACATCGAAAGTGCCCTCCGCCGCCCGGTAGCCGAGCTTATCGTAAACAGAGCGAAGGATTTCTTGTCGGGCTGCTAGATCGTTAATAATACGCTAGAGCGGTATATTAATTATAGCCTATCGCTAAAGGATACGATCTTTAATAAGGAACCTCCGAGAATAGCGAATAATACGACGGTATTAACTCCTTAATAGACTAGGAGCTCTCTTCGTATAGGTAAGGAAGTAGGCGATATTATAGAAGTCGTCGGAGTAGACCCTATTAAGGATATTATCCCTACCTAGTTCGCCTGCCTTAGTATCGTCCTAGTCCTCGCCGTTAGTAGCAGAGTCGTCGTTAGGCTAGTTACTAGGTTAGTCGTCGGCAGTAGACCTAGTAATTACTAGTATAGCATTAATATAGAAGGTAGTAAAGAAGGTGCGGTTAATAACCGCGTCGATATCCTCTTCTTCTATTATCTCGGCGATGTCTTCCTCTATAGCAGGCCTTCTAGAAAGGCTATCCGGTCTAGTATGCTTCTTACTAGGAACATAGAAGACGTCGAAATCAAACAAATAGATCTAGGTAACCTACCGAGCTATCGTAGAGTTAGGCAGGTCGGAGGCTATATAGTTAAGTTAATAGACTAGCGTCTAAGCGTCGACTTCTAAGCGAAAGAACACTCTAAAGAGCTAAGGTCGGAACTTCTTAAGAGCCTTGTAGACACTAAGGCACTCTCGCTTGCTAGTATCGTATCGGGCCTCGATAGGTTTCTATAGACCGGACTCGTACTAGATAGGGTAACGTAAGGAGGGCTCCTTACGATTATACTATATTAGTATCTCGCCGTAGCCTTCCCCGCTCGAGTCGATAGCAACAATTAGTAGACCTACGCCTTCCGAGTAGTTAATAGAGGTAAGCGTAGGCGCGCTAACAAGTGCCTTAGTAACCTTGTCCTTAGCGGCTTAGTAAACGGAGGTCCATTTAAACTCTATATCCTTCTTAAGCAAGGCGTATAGAGGCTTGTATACTAACGCAAAGTTTTCGACCTAGATGCGGAAGTAGGAGACTACTCTAAGCTAGATCCGGACATCTTTCTAATAGGTAGGGTCTAGCTAGGACACAATCTTTAGGACCCGTGCATTATTAGGATAGCGGCCGTTCTTATTAGTTACAAACCCGACAATGTTTATTCGTTTGCATAGGAGCTAAAGTTTCTCCCTATACACTATTAGGTTAGCTCGCTCTAGGTCGTAGAGGACACTATCGAGGTTCTAAATATGTTCGAGAAAGAACCTGCGGATACTAGGCTCTACTTCTTTATTATCGTACCTAGTTTTAGGGCCCTTAATGCCGATGTCGTTAAGGAAAGGCATCGCTATATAGGAGATATAGGCCGCGAGGACTTAGTTTATAATGCGAACGAACTAGGCTACGGAGTTGGTTGCCCCTTATAGAAGGGTAGTTTGTCTATATAGCCTAAGAGGTGTCTCGAAACTAGTAAGGTCGCGGCTATTAGGATAGAGAGGGATCTAGTCGTAGCCCGAGAAAACATTAACTAGTAAGGCTACAATATAGTTAGCAAAAGCTTCCGAGAACCTATTAGTCTCCGGAGGGAGGTTAGCATCTCTAATCGTAACTACGTTAAACTTTTGTATAGCGTTAATTAGACGGTACTTCTTTAGTTCCCTAGGAGCTGTCTTCTTCTAAACTAGGAAGTATAGGTTGCGATACGAGGCATAGGAAGGCTCTAAGGTGCTAGCCTTTATACGCTACCGTATTATGTCCTTAACTATACCTCTTAGGCTTAGGTTTAGCTTAAACCCTAGGTAAGCCTAAGGCTTATACTCGATCGTTCGGATCCTCTATAGAGGGGCAACCTCCGGGTTAATCCTGCCTAGATACGTAAAGTTATATACTAATACGGCTTCGCGGTTATATAGAAGCTCGTATAGCAAATCTAGTTTAAGATCCGAAAGCTCGATGCTAGGTTTGATATTCGCTAGTCTCTCCGGCGTTAACCTCGATCCCCTAGGAATAGCGGAGAACTTTTTAGTAATATACCTCTAGTCGTATAGACTATCCCTAGGTGTTAATATCGCTTCGCGGTTAAGGCACTTTTGTCGCTAGTTAGGATTTCCGCTAGGATTAGACCTATCGGTTATATATACGCTACCTTTTACGGGCTTAATCTTGTTAGCTACCCTCTTATATAGGGTATATATACTAACCGCTCGTAATACCCGAGCTCTCTCTCTTTAACGTTAGGCCCGGAGATTAGCGCAATAGAACAGCGCGTAAACTTTATTAGAAGTCTCCTTTAGTCGGTAGGTATATAGCTAGTAATCCTAATTTATAATTCCGGCGAAAACGTTAGATTCCTAATAACACCCCCGGGGTAGCATTAGCTCGGCGTTCTAATTAGTTAGTTCGGATTCGGGTAGATCCGCTTCCGGCGGCGATACCTGCGATAGCATTATTACCGAGATTCGTACACTAGGTAGTCGTTGCACTGTTATACTCGCTATCGCTTCGAGCATTCGTCTCCTTAGTATAAAGCCTAGAAACTAGCCTTATTATACGGAGCGGCGCACCTCTAGATATAACCTATTCAAGCTACATTAACTTATAGCGCAGATTGCCGGTCTTATAACCGCGCTATAGCGTTTCCTAAAGAGCGCTTAGAAGTAGCAAGGATATCCTCGTAGGACTTGTAGCTAGTGTTTCCGATATAACTAGTAAATACGACTCGGTTGCCCTTCTAGTTAGCGATAGTTCCTTCCTAGGAGCTATCGTCGCAGTTGCGCTAGATATCCCGGGTTATATAAGACTATAGTCGACCTAGAATAATTAGCGTGTTCGGGTTAGCGGCAATCTAGAAGGTAAAGGAAAAGTATATGCCGAAAGCGTCTACTATAACATTATAGTAGGCACCTACTAGCGCAACCTCCCTATTCACTCCCTACATACTAAGGGAAATATCTCTATTTATTAGCAGTCGGAGCTGTTTGGCCTAGCGCTTACTTATAATAAGTAACTCTAAACCGTTATTAAGCATTGCTAGCAACTACTAACTATAGCTTCCGATAGTAACTTAAATATAGATAGCGGGAACGACGGCAAAGGAACGGGTAACTGCGGAAAGGTCTATATTATTAGAGATAGAGTAAAGTTCCTTAGGTCGAGGAGGTCCTACTCGACCGATTTGTTAGCCTATAAACCGGACAGCCTTAATAGAAACTAAAACCGAAGCAGAGTCGGCATTATTATTATCCCCTCGGCCTATCTCCTTAATCCCCTCTTCGTTAGCATTATCGATAGTCTCCTAGCTTTCGTAGGTTACTAATTCGCCTTCTACTAACTCCTAGGCCCCTAAAAATTTAGGAAGGAACTATAGGGAAGAGACGTCGATATAGTCCTCCTGCCCCTATTTACGTCGGAGAGCTACAAGGTCTTTTATAAAGGTAGCATCGTTAGGAATCCGGCTCTAGAATAGGTTAGTAGGCAAACCGTATACTAGAAGCTCCCTTATAGACACGTTAGATTTGAGGTCTAGGAACTATAAAGCCTAGAAGAGAGCATTTGCCTTTATGTCGTAAGAGTTAGTAGGCCCGGTACTATACTTCTTTATATACCTATTAAAGCGAAAGCTCTTTAGGTCGGCTAACTTTCGCTTGTAGGCCGGCGGGTTAGCTAGGCCTAGGGTACTACTAAGGTCGGTAGCAGCATCCTCTATATCGACATCTAGAGTTTCTAGTACCTCCGGAGTAGCTATACTAGCTCGGGTTGCACGGTCTTTAGCTGTCTAGAGTGTTTTAGTCTTAGCGACTAATTCTCGCTGTTTCTTAGCCTTATTAGCTGCCTACTTCTTAAGTATCCTAGTAGGGGCTGCCGCACTAGGGCGGGTAGGGTTCTGCGGGCTCTTGCCCTTGCCCTAGGACTAGGTTTAGGACCTTGTAGCAGCGTAGACATCTATACTGTTCTTAGTAACCGCGTAAACATTAGTAACTACGTCCGGGTCCTAAGACACAAAGTTGACTTTAATAGGCTTAGTAGTACTATTACTGCTCCGCTCCTTAACCTGTTTTGCCCTAACCTTCTAAGTTTCTCGTTTAGTAATAGCGGCGAGGGTACTGTTCCTAGTGTCCTTAAACTCGATCTTGCTACTATACTTCTTCTCTAGAAGACTCCTAAGTTAAGGCAGCTTCGGAGCTCTGCGATCCTACTCGAAGTTAATCTTGTCGCCGGTGTCGGTATAGTAGAACCGACTATTTACTTATATAACGAGCTTCCTCTTAAGAAGCTCTTTCTAGACAAGGCAGTCTAATTAAACATATTTGAAACCGCCGCATATCTAGCACTTGCTATCTAAGTTAGAATAGATCTTTCGTATAGCGTAGACGTTAACTAAAGGGGCCTTAGGGTAGTTAGGATCGGAAATCTAGTAGACCGGTAGTACATCCTTTAGTATACTAGTATTAATAACCTCCCTAACTCGCTATAGTGCTTTCGTATTAAGGTTGAGCTAGGCTAGGGACTTAGCTAAGTCCGCAACGTCCTAAGAATGCTTAGTAACGGTAGGAGTTACGGTACTAGGACTACTTTGCGATTTAGGAAGAAACTTAGGCCCTCTAGTTCCCGAGGCATCGTTCCTTACCTAGGCTAGGTTATTCCGGTCCTCGCCGTAAATGAACTTCTTTACATCGGCGGAGCTATTAATATCGTCCTTAACAGCCTCTAGGACCTCTTTGTACTTCCTAAAGGTCTTAGGATTAGCTTCGCTAAGCTTATAGCGACGGAAGACACGCTTAGCCGTAGACTACGGCAACCCTTTAAGGAGCAGCCTCGTTCTCTAAGAATTCTCGAGGTCCTGCTAGTCGATGCCGTCCGCTAACTTAACAAACTCGCGGACGTACTCCTTTAGGTCGTTATCTTCGGTGCGCCTCTCTATATAGAGGTTCTTAAGCTACGTACGACTGCCTTTAATACGACGGCTGTCGCGATCCCGATACTCCCTTATAAAGGCCTATTTGAAGACCTCCTAGTCGGCATTAGACTTGTCGTCCTTTTCTAGGTAGCTAACTAGGGTTCTAAGGGTTTAGTAAAGCTTAGTAATAGTAGTCCTCGTAAGGGACCGGACCTTATACTAGTCCGACTCCTCTTCGAGCCCGTACTCGGCTAAGTTGTCCTTAAAGCGTTCTACGTACGCCGTAGCGTTCTACCCTTCGAATAAAGGGATTCTAACGGAGAAGGTTAGTTTGCCCTTAAATTATCTTTATAACGACATTGTAGAGAGCCTCGGGCGTAGAAGGCTCGATAGCCCCTAGTTCGACGGCGCTTATAACAACTAGTCGTCGCCTAATTTCTTCGTTAATAGAGTCCGGTAGGTTATTAGATTCCGAAGATTCCGCTAATTCGTAATGCTCGTTTTCGCTAGAGCTAGAGCTTATTCGATTGTCGTAAAGTAGTTAAAATAAAATGCTATAGGAAAGTGTTTTTAGTATATATTATAAGTTTGGTTTGTTTCGATATTGCTATACGAGAGAATAGTATGCTAGGCTGTTTTCTTCTAATGTTACCCTCGGGGTAGTATTAGAATTTAGCCTCCTAGGGGTCGCCTATATACCCCTAGGAGCTAAGTTTAGTATTAGACAAAAGCCGCTTAGAGGGAGAGACTGCAATCTCTATTTATACCTAGATCCTAGAAACTAGCTCGTATCTCCTTTAGCTAGGCGGGGGGGGGCGGGGACTTTCTTTTTCTAGTAGAAGGCTAAGTACTGTCCGAACGAGGCAGCGAATCCTAAAACAATCTACCCGGTTAATAGGGGAACTGTCTAGGCATCCGACCTGTAATCTAGAAATTGCTATCGTATAGATAGTCTTAGCAAACTAAGCAAGGCCGATAGGTAATTAGTCTATTTCCTCCTTAGGCGGGCGGTAGCTTATCTCGAGTAAGCGGTACTAAATAGGTCTTCGACCCGGAGCCGAGTCCTTAGAAGCTAGCTATAGTTATAGACTAGGCCCTAAGCTATAACAGTCCTAAGGGTTTGCAGCTTTTCGGGGTCAAAGCGATGCCCTCGTTAAGAGGTTTCTCTGCTTATCGTAACGGCCCCTTAAGATACTTCGGTATCGTCCGTATCGTAGGCTCTTATCGTACCCTCGCTTCGGTTATAGCTATTCGTACCTAGAGACTACCTTTAACATACCCGAACCTGTTAGATATAAAGAGATAGCCCTACCTTTAGCTCTAATAAAGGACGGAAACTAACACTACTACTACTACTTATAGCAATAGTATAGGCTACTAAGGGTAACATAACCTATAGCAATATAGGCAGCTATGTTTAGCAAGATAGGATAACGAGACTGTCGCTTAGGCTAATAACTAGAGCCCTGTAACATAGGCATTGTAGAAGTGTAATATAAACAATGTGCTATACGAGGTTAATGCTCTATCTATAATGTAGAAGGAGGCCTCTTATATAGGCTTAAAACTAGCCTATAGGTGTAGGGCCGGTTACTAGCCAATACTAGACTAATATCTACTAATTCCGCTATATCCGTATCTTAGGGGCTAATAATATATTATTAGTGTTACCCCCTATTATAATAGCCGGCTTATCGCGAAGCAACAACAACCGTACTGCCGCTAGCAGCGCTAGCAATAATAACGCTAGTAGTATAGTGCCTACTAAAGTGCCTACTAAAGCACCTGCTAAAGTGCCTCCTACTAAAGGGCCTGCTACTAAGCCTACTAAAGAAGAACCTATAATCCTAGGTAACGATCTAGAATTGCCTGTTAACGACATTCTTAATAACATTGTCAATCGACGATATAGCTAGCTAGCCTTTAGCCTCTAGCTAGTAGCGAGACTTTAGGAAGCTACCCGAAACAGGCTTACTACCCTACGTTAAGAACAATAGCTAAAGGATAATCTCCTCGAGATTCGCCGCCTATAGGAAGCCCTAACAACTACTGCTAGGCTAGAACTAGTAGTAGGACCTTCTATTTAAAAGAAGGATACTAAGCTTAAGGACTATACTATATTTAATAGCTCTAGTCGAAAATAGTATAACGACTATATTCGTAACTATAAACTCAACTAGCGCAATATACTAAGAGCGCTACTAGACGACTACTCCTTAGTCGTACATGCTATGCAGTATATTAATAGCGACCTAAAGCGTATATAGGATAACTATTTCGACTCCCTCGACGACTAGACCGCTATTTAGTAGCAGACCTACAAAACTATTATACTAGACACCCTTAGAAACCCTATACTAAGGCAATAATACGCTTAGGACTAATACCTTCGAGCTAAACAAAAGACTAATTAATCGGCCCGCTTATTTAAGGCCTATTTAAAGACCCTCGAGGACGATCTACTAGCTAAGACCGACTCTATCTAGATTTCCGAAATACGCCCTAAATTGCGATAGGAATTGGTCCTTAAATTGGACCGCCGCCGTGTGTTTGAACAGACTAACCTAATACGCATTTAATTTATAGTCGAGGTAGAAATAGCTAAACGAGCTATCTAGCTCTAGCAACGACTAGAGTTAAGGATCCGACCTACTAGCAACCGTAGCAACCGTAGCCGCGGAGGAAACTAAGGTTCCTACTAGGACAACAATACTAACAATAGGAATAGTAACAATCGTAGAAGAAGCCGTAGCCGGCGGCTATATAGAGGAGGCCGCGATAGGGGCCGTAGAAGGGGCTCGTATCCCTATAGTACTAATCGCTCGGCTAACAATAGCGGCAATAGCTATAGCAATCCCCTAACCGGACTAAAGTGCTTTAATTGTAATAGCACTAGCTATCTACTAGGCTAATGCGACAAACCTAAGGACTAGGCTCGAATCGACCGTGCTACCGCTAAGTACCGAAAGCACCTCTTAGTAGCTAACGCTACCTCTATAGGCTAACCTTCGAAAAAAGAGTAAGCGCCGCACTAACTGTTAGCCTCGTACGGCGTAAGACTATCGATATTATACTAGCTATTACACGTACCTGTCTTATATCTAGGCCCGATACTAACTATAAGGCAAAGGTTATACTAGACCCCGGAAATTCAGTTAGCGCCCTTATTAGCTATTACCTAGCTAAGCAATTAGACCTTCGATAACTGCCGAAGACTAACCTACTAACCCTTGCTTAGTTTAATAACGCTCGGCACTTAACCTATAGAGCCTACTATGTTCCTATAGTTCTAAAAGACGACCTCGGAAATAAACGCCTACTAAACTTTACTGCCTACGCGGTAGACATAGATAGCCTCCTATCCGATATTGTTATTAGCAACCCTGTTCTTAAGTACTATACTATAGTTATAGACCTAGGTAGCTAATAGTAGCGATTTGGAATCGCTAGGAAAGAGGACATTAAACACATTAATGTTAGCGAGTGCCCTAACGACATTAGGGTCCTATTTATTAGCAACCTAACCCTAGCTAATCCGACTACCGACCTACTTAGTAGGGATAACGAAGAACCTATGCCCCCTAACGGCATAGACCCTAATTAGCTCGAACGCATACTAGAGCCTATTCGAGAGACCTATATTAATGTGTTTAAACACTATTTAGTATCGACATTGCCTATGTTTAAGGAGACAGATTATAAGATTAATATTATAGAGGGCAAAGAGGTTCCTTTTAGTCCCCTCTATAACCTTAGTAAACGAGAGCTCGCTGTATTACGTAAGTACCTAGAGGAAAACCTAGCTAACAGTCGCATTCGGTATAGTAATAGCCCTGCTAGTGTACTAATCCTATTTGTTCTAAAGAAGGATAGTAGCCTACGGTTATACGTCGATTATCGTAGACTTAATACTATTACTATTAAAGACCGCTATCCACTTCCGCTTATTAATAAGACCCTCGATCGCCTTTCTAGCGCTTACTACTATACTATACTAGACATTAAGGATGCGTACTATCGTATCTGTATTCGTAAGGGCGACGAATAGAAAACAGCCTTCCGTACTCGCTATAGCTATTTCGAATACTTAGTTATACTATTCGGCTTAGCTAATGCCCCTATAATATTCTAGTCCTATATTAATCGGGCCCTTTCGGGTCTATTAGACTATCTCTATATAGTCTACCTAGATAACATCCTAGTTTATATATATTTACCTAATATTGTAGAACACTAGGCCGTAGTACGTAAGGTCCTCGACCGCCTGCGAGCCTATAGACTATATTGCAAACCTTCTAAATGCACCTTTGCTACTAAAGAGGTGTTATTCCTTAGCTTCCTTATTTCAACCGAGGGTGTTAAGGCTGATTCTAACCGGATTAAAACAATTACTAAATAGCCTATTCCTACGTCTATTAAAGAGCTTTAATTATTCCTAGGTTTTGCTAACTTCTACCGTCGGTTTATTAAGGGCTATTTACGGCATATAATGCCCCTAACTAAGCTCACTAAAACTAAGGCTAACCTAACTAGAGAGTTTAAATAGACTAATAGAGCACAAGCCGCTTTTAACGGCCTAAAGCAACGCTTTACTAATGTCCCCTTATTGCACTATTTCGTACTAAGCAAGCAGATCCGAATTAAAACTAACGCTTTATAGTTCGCTATATTAGCTATTATGTTATAGTAGGCTAATAATACCTATTAGCACCCGATTGCCTTCTTTTTACAGAAGATAATCGATATAGAACGTCGGTACGAGACCTACGAGTAAGAGCTCCTAGCAATCGTAGAAGCCTTTAAGTACTAGCGCTATTATCTCGATAGTGCTTAGCATCCTATTTAGGTCTATACGGACTATAACAACCTCCGTAGAATTACGAAGGTTACTAGGGTTATAGGTCGACAGGCTAGATAGGCCGTCTACCTCGCTAGGTTCGATTTTAATATATTATATCGGCTAGGCGTAAGTAACCCTACTAATAGCCTATCGAGGCGACCCGATTACGATAGCGAAACCTAATATATTAATTCTCTATTTCTAACCCTGTAGTATAAGATTGCTATAGACCTTGCTATAAAGTAGGCGTAGGATAAGCGGACTTCCGGACCCCGCGGCGACAACAAATACTATAGTAGAGTTGTCGTTCTTCTAGTGTACGTTAAAAAGGACGTAGATCGCTCGAGCTATAACGACTCGATTAAAGATATTGCTATCTATAGCGACAGCACTATAGAAGAGGTTGTAGTTAATCCGGCTGCTAGTGCTATTAGATATATATAATGCATACCTCGTTCGATAGCGAGGGTGCTATTAAATAACCTTACAAATAGGGATAGTTAATCGTTTATAGATAAGCTATTGCGTGCTTAGTAGAGGGACGCCTTTACTGTCGAGCGTATTAATAGGCTTGTAAGTAGGCGGGCGACCCGATCTAGTAAGAGTAATAACAATTAGTCGATCGACGATAAAGGTTACTTAAAGTTTAAGGGCAGATACTATATCCCCGCTAAACAATCGATTAGACAAGAGCTTTTAAAGAGGCACTATAATAGTGAACTCGCTAGTTACTATAGCATAGAGAGGTCGTACGAGTTACTATCGCGTATATACTACTAGCCGAATAGTAAGCGGTATATAAAGGAGTATATGCAGACCTATGCAGTATGCTAGCGAGTTAAAGCACTAAAGTACTTACTATTTAGCGAGTTGTCTTTACTCCCTGTTCTAAAGAAGCCATTTATAGAGCTTATAATAGATTTCATTATAGGTCTTCCCCCTACTAAGCGAAGAGGAAGCAAAGACATCTTTAACGCTATCCTAGTCGTCGTAGACCGATTTACTAAGGGCGCTCGTTACATCCCTACTAGGAAGGATTAGACAGCTATTAACTTAGCTAAGTTACTATAGAATAACATCTTCTATAGCTATTAGGGAACCCCTAAGGGGATAGTCTCTAACCGAGGCTCGATATTTATATCTTACTATTAGAGTAAGATATGCCTATAGCTAAGACTCAAGCATCGCCTGTCTATAGCATTCTATCTATAAATAGATAGCTAGACCGAGAGGCAGAATGCTACGCTGCAGCAGTACCTACGTAGCTACATTAATAAGAACCCTAACGACTAGGTTAACCTCCTACAACTAGCGGAATTCGTATATAATAACAGTGTCTACTTATCTACTAAGGTGTTACCTTATTTCGCTATAATAGGCTAAAACGCTACTATACTACAAGACCCCTTGTCGCTCGAGGCCGAGCGTAAGGAAAGGGAAGCGGGTTAAGGTCAACCTAAAACACTAGCGGCTATTAAGAGGGTTTAGAAGATGCGAGAAATTTACGCTAACATAGCTAATAAACTAGCAAAGGCCTAGGCCTATTAGAAGGCCTACTATAACAAACACTATATACTAATAACCTTTAAGCAAGGCGATATAGTTATGCTTAGTACGAAGAACCTCCGTATCCGTAAACACCTATCCCCTAATAGCAAAACAAGGCCTAAGCTCGTACTAAGATATATTAGCCTATTCCGTATTCGAGAAGTTAAGGGCTCCTCCGTATAGGCCTATTAGTTATAGCTTCTACCTTATTACACTATCTATAATACCTTCTACGTATCCCTCCTTAAACTATACTACTAGCGTAAAGGCGATAAAGCGCCTACTAAGTTAGAAGAAGTCTTAGCTAATAGTAAAGAGCTATAGTCTATAGAACGTATCCTAAAGCATCGGACTAGGTAGGGCAAGAAGGAGTACCTATTAAGATAGTAAGGCTATTTACCTAAATAGGACTTATAGGAGGCTAAAGACTCGTTTAAGGATATAACTAAGTTGTTAGATAAATATTGGACTAGCGTAAAGAACACGAAGAAGGCTAAGAGCTTATAATGCCTATAATATTACTACTAAGCCTAGGATTAATACTACCCCTAGGGTGCTATTAGCTAACTAATTAGAGGCAAGCAATTATTAGTAATAAAGGATAATAAGACTATACTACTATAGTAGATACGCACCGAGCGTTAATAAACGCGCTATAACTATTAACTAATCGCCTGCTCTTTTAAGGAACCTACCTCTTTACTAGCGTACCCTATAAGACCCTCCTTTTAACGCCCCCTTTTGCTTCTTCCTTCTATCGAGGTCTCGAGGCCTAGGCGATCGGCGAGGGCGGTACGTGTACGCGTAGAATAGTAATAATAATAATAACGACGGCGTCTCGCCTATACTAAAGGGCAGTACGGCTAGCGCGGCTATATTAGTAACAGTGCTACGGAGTGTATTATTAGTAGAAGGAGGAGATTAGAAGCGAGGTAAAGTTAGCGCTAAGACGACTAGCGCCGCTATTGTTAATATTACTTGCTATTGTCGCTGCGCCTGCAGATACAACCTTACCTATACTACGAGCCTAAGGCACCTTTAATCAAAACTTTAATTAAAGCTTTAAGCCTATTAAAGGTTTAATTAGAACTTTAAGGCCGAGTTAAAACTTTAAGCCGCTTAAAAGATTAAGTAGACTAATAGACTAACTAACTAAGGGCAAAACTATAGAGCTAAGCTAGCTAGGGTCGATCTTACGGACAATAGGTTACTCCTCGATCTATCTAACTCTTTAAGCGAGGCGAACCTCTACTACTGCACTTATAATAGCCTTTATTTATAGAAACTAGACAAGCTGTGTTTTTTAAAAGATAAGATAAGATTAACAATTAAAGGCTACTAAACCTAACTAATTAGGGCTAGTAAAACTACGATAGTAAATAATAGCCCTCGTAATAATAAGAGTAACCCTCGGAATAGACAAACCCTCGGAGCGGACATTTCTAGGTCTTTTAGAGTAGACGCAAAGAACTCGGTACGATATTACTTAGAACGGAGGCAGGGCTATAATACCTCGTACGTCTACCTATTATAGTAGGGAAGACGCGCTCGTATTATAATTAGTCGAAGGCCCTCAATTTTCGTAGCTATATATTACTTTATTATATGCAAGGATAGCGCAGTTAGAGTTAGACATTGTGTTATATTAGAGGTAAGGTTTGATATAGTTATATAATCGGTAGTTGTATATTTAATTTAGCGCGAATCGAGTAGCTTATTAGACCTACTAAGTTAGTAGCAATAGAGGTTAGAACAAAGACTAGCTACGAGGGCGCGGCCTTTAGAAGGGAAGCGTATATTAGGACTAAAGAGGTTATACGTAATTAGTATATAACTAGGCTCGAGTAAAGCTAGGGTCTTAATGCCTTAGGCAGGGCTTAGCGCTTAGCGTTAGGCTAACTTGCCTGTCTTCCTCCCTCTCCTCTTAGCTCTCTATCGAATACTATACTAATTTACTACTACCCTATCTACCTACTAATACAACCCTTTTTATAATAAGTGCTCGAAGAACTAGATAAGAATAGGGGTTACTAAGGTACTATTAGAACTAGCTATACTAGAAGAGGTAGAAGAAGGGCTATTACTAGCCTTATATTTAGTCTTAGGTGCTAGCAACAACGACGACGGCTTGTAAATCTATCTCCTTCTTAACCCTAAGTATTACTAGGTACTAATTATATAATTACGTAACTATAAATACTAATTATTCACTTATTATTAACTATGATTGTGATTACAGGCGCTGACTAGTGAGTACTTAGTATTCAACAACTATGCCGGCGGGCGTGGATTACATAAAGGAGTGGTTAATGGACGGGCTCGCGGTGGTGGTGGAGATAGGGATGTGCGTCGAAAATGGGTTCGACTTGTCCAGCAGGGCGTTGGTAGATGTCTTGCACGTCGTTACGGCAACCTGGTACTTGGCCCACGTAAGGGCGAGAGAAGACTTGAATCTCCCATGCATACCGCTTATGCCTTGCAGTGATGTTGTATAACTAATACCATGCATAGCAAGCGCCGTGTCGTGCAACCACAGGTCTTTGGATACACTTGACAGCCTGTCATGCGTCGATGCAAGGTACGAGCAGAGCACAACGAACATGACTTTGCATGTTACCGTGAAAGAAACCTTGCTTGCGCTCTGGATTATCATGGTTCTTCGGCGGCACACGAATTTGGTGAGATGTCTGTCGTTTTGCCTTACGTGCATGTGGCTCACAGCAGGAACATGTTTCTCCTAGATTGCCTTGTAATTTAACGATCATGCTCGAGCAAGCTGGGAAGTGACTGTGCCATTTTCGTTAGGAGAGCGGATGGGACCTGACTGACTGACTGACCCAAGCGTGTTTTGACTTGGGTCCTCACACATCGAAAACCCAAGATACCGATGAAGGGCGACGAAACAGCGCGATGAAATGATGGTGGAGGCGGGGAAGCAATTCTGGGGTTCCTGGGGAATGATCAATGATGTTGGTAGAGTGAGTTCATCAAGCTTTCAATACAGCTGTTTCAGTTGGTACCTTGGCTCGGCTGTGTGGCCGTCCGCATCAATAATCTAGCAGGACTATGGGACAGTAAATGCAGCCCAAGATCTGGAGCGGCGAGACAGGTTGACATCTTAGCGGCGTCTGCATTGACAGTAGATGGACGAGGGGGAGGGGACTATTAGGGCGTTGTTGTCAAGTGTACGGGAAGTACCGCCCCTGTAGTCTATGTGGTTACCAATTCCACCCAGAATAGGTGAACCACGGATCACGGATTGTTTCGCGGCAAGCATATCGCAGAATGGAGAGGCCATCGACAGTATCCTGAAGGTAGTGACTTGAAATGGTATAGCGTGTTCCGCCTCCAGACCTGTGTCCGTCAAGATTTGGACTCTCCTGTTTCCTTTCAGTCAGAGGCTTCAGCGTGAAGTGTCAGTGGCAAAAAGCATTTGGATTACTGTTTGCACAATTTCCTGCAGGCGCAGCTGCGATGTTCCAGCGCCTCGGGCTGGGAAAAGGGGAGCGAATGCCGCAACGGTCCCCAAGCCGTTTCTGTTGATCGCATCGCCCTTAACAAGGTAATGTGTTGCTACTTGAAACGTGGGCCTTGATGCATTGATCGAATCCTTTCCGTCCAGAGTCATGGTGATTTCAAATTTGGACGCACCATTCCTAACCAGCCAGTCACATTACTCAAAGGATCATCAGGTATAGGAGGAGGAGTCTCGAACGGGGAGCGGCACTGCAAACAGTTCCGGAAACGCCACGGCTCGATCAAACGGTCACTGGCGGCGGAGCCGTCTTCCGCGCAGCATCGAGGCTGCAATCCCGCATCGGAGACACATCCACGAGTGCAGGAACGATAGAGACTGATACATCCCACGCGCGCGGGCGTGATCCTTCCTTTCGCCTCCATGCTGGCGAGTTTGTGATGCGATGCAAGTATGCGAAAGCGGCGTTGTTGGAGGATGCGGGATCTGAGGCTCGTTGCATGTGTGCCGGACCTTGCTAATAACTACTGTAATTGCTTGTGTCTGCGATAAACGCGTGTGGGAGAGGCCGTCTGCAAGTGGCCAGCACGGGATATCATAGTTTGTGAAGATGTCGCAGACCGGATCAGTCAGTAGCCCCATGGAGGACGGAGCGACCATCTCCGTCAGATTGGATCGTCGCAGAAGCAACGTCGATACTCCGTCAGCGCATCGTTGTGGGAAAAAGAATGCGCGCGCATCATCAAGGCCGAATGCAGACGGCAGACGGCACAGAGGGCCTAGAAGGCTGAAGGAAGCAAGTACCGACCAAGCGCTTGGGTGGTTTAGGCTAAAAAGGGATGCACGTTTCCGGCAGCGTGGTATGGAATGTGTCCTACCTTACCTTTACCTTACCTTGCCTTACCGTCTGATGCTGTGGCGCCATTATTACAGGAACAATTCTGACTTGTGCCTTGAATGATGAGGCAGGCTGCTATAATGACAAGTATGGTTACTGTTCTGTTCACACATCCCGATCCCTGGCCGGCTTCCATCAAGCCGTTGTGCGACACATCCCGAAGACGTTTGCGATCTCCCGCAGCACAGCAGCCGGGGAAGATGGAATGCAATCGTTCGTGGCGCACTCCTGACGCAGGGTGCACCGTGGCAGGGTTTGCGGAGAGTGGAGAGTGGAGAGTGGAGAGCGGGACTTGCTTTTCCACACCGCCGGAGCCGGCTGGGGTCGACATGTCCACATGACAGGCACACCCCTTGGCATCTGGTCATCTGCATTCGTGAGGCCGGGCTGCAGCGTGTGCTGCCTGCTCTATGTATGTACTATTCCATCCGGCGTACGGACGATGTTGCCCCGTGTCGCTGTCGCTGTCGCCGTCGCAGCGTCGCTGCGTCGCGGTCCAGGACATCCATACCGGCTATCCGCCCAAGAAAGGTCCCTTCGAAATGACTGGACATCAAATACGAGAATTGCTGGCCAATTGCTCGTGCGTGCTTTCGATTAATATTGCGGGGGTACGAGGAGGACCATGCTCGTCGCCTCGTGCTGATGATTCTCCTCATGGTAAGATCTACTTCTACGGTGAAGTAGTCACGCAGTAGTGACGCCTCGGTGCTTCTGTGTCCTTGCAAAGCTATTCTTTAGCTGCGTTCCGGGGCGCCTCTTCCGACCCCGGTTTTTTTCACGGGAATGTGTAAGCGAAACTGGATAGACGCGAGGATGAAGGGATGTCGTTGATCAAAATGGGTCGAGAACAGAACTGTGGAGAAGCACTAGGAAGCAGTGTTTCACGCTCCTCCTCACGTTTCCATGCAAAGGGATAGAGCTGAGAGGCGGAGGATGAGGGAGGATTGCAAGGCGTGCGACCAGCGGTCAAGAGGCAGATGACTTTGCCGCCAGCTTTGCCAGCGCATCAATTCCGGTCATCTGCCCCCAAAGTCGCGTGGTAAGCGACCAAAAGCACTGCAAAGACCAGCGATGATTTCCACAACGAGACACATTATTGCAACGGACGGGTCACTGAACCTGTGATTAGACCGTGCAACATCTGGCCCGGTCCTGGGTGTGCAGTTGCGGCTGTGCCTGTACCCTGGTGACACCCAGAGCATCGTGTGAGGTGTGCGATTCGTTCGGCCGCTGTACATCAAGCATACCAATAATACTAATAAAACTACAGCATCCTTCACTTCTACCCGTTGATGATTGCAGGCGCGGCCAGACTTCCAAATTAATAAGTGTCATGTTGTTTATTCCCATATGTAAGACATTGTTTGATGCGCTGTCGCTACCGCATCACTCGCAGGCTGTCCGCAGAAAGTGACAAGTCGGCCATTGGATGTTTCTTGTGCGTAGGTAGCCTATCAACAGGTTGCAGAACAAACGCGCGCGTTGGCTGGTGCAGCGTGCGATTGCTGTGACGAGGCATCACAGCGCGTTGCTCGAAAGGCGTGGGATTGGGACAAACACTTGATGAGTTGCACGTTCTAAAGCTGTATTTGTCCAGCCTCGTCTCGAGGTGGACATTGGCAAGACCTTCTCGAAAGAGCAATCCGAGACTAAAGGCAGCAGTCGTCAGCCACAGTTCCCTCGATTGGGCGTCGCCGCAGAGACGCCGTGCCATGCAAGGATGGCCACGATGGCGCCCAAGTGATGCTGCGGGCTCGATGCACGGAGTAGATCAGATAGGAGCTGACGCTGCATGTGAGGCGTGCGCAGATGACTTGTCTAGGAAAATGGAATAGACGGGATTGTGTAGGACACGGCAGCGCAGCGGATGTACGTCGCTGGCAAACGCAGCAGCAGCAGGCTGACGAAAATGCCGAGCAGGAATAGGACGGATAGGAGGGGAGGGGAGGGAAGCAGTAGGAGGCCGTATAACCCGTATTATTCTTGTGAGAGGTAGCAGAGCAGACGGAGGCCGCGCAGGCCGCGCTGTGCAGGCACGATTGGCTTGGAAGGCCTGTGATGACAAGAGTGACGGAACAGGAGGTGAGGTCGCTCGCCCGCCCGCCCGCTGTTGGAATCAGCGTTGTTCTGCTGCACATGTGAAGCCACGAAATCTGGATTCTGGAGGCCGTGGGCTTGGGGCCGTGGCCTGACAGCCCACCCCACGCGTGGACTCATCTGCTGCGGACGGCACCGCTTGGCTTTGCGCGTCAGCAGAACGAGATGATACATTATGATGATGATAATTTGTCGACTCGCCTCGGAGCAGGGTCGGGAGGGCGATTCAGGGCACGAGAATTGGACAGCCGCGAGCCGGGATAGGCTCGGCGAGTGCATCATGCAAAAGTGATACAACGGGGAGATCTCCCAGTGGTGGTGGTGCGCGGTAGCAGGGCCGAGGGAAGTTAGTTTGCACCAAAGGTACTGTCCCGACTCCCAAGCCTTGTCCCCCTGTCCCCTTGTCCCATGCGAGCGCATAGAATAGCCGTCAGACGGGCTCAGACCTGCACGTCGTGCTTTATTACCCACACCTTCCCGTCTCGCCGGCGCAGCGCAGCGCGCTGTTGCTGTCATAGTCATTGAACACACCCACTGCCGCCCTGCTCTGCTGCACCGCACCGCACCGCACCGCACCGCTGCCCTGCTGCGTGCAAACACTCGACGACGCGACGACCAGCACGGCGACGACCGACGACGACGACCGCGATACTGTGATTACTGCTGTACTGCCGTGGCATTTCCCCAATCTGGCCGAGGCGATCGCGGATGAGTTGTACCTTTGTACTCCGTCGGTCCGGCCAAGCGTGCACCTGACGTCGACCACTCTGCTGCATTCGGCCTGACTGCGCCCATAACAGCACCGCGCTTTCGCCCGCCTCTGCCTCTGCCTCACCTCACTTCCTCACTTGCACAGTCGCTGGCGCGGGCGCGACGCCTTCGCCTTCGCCTTCCCCCTCCACCATGCCGTTCAGGCCCGAGCATTCGCTCGTCAGCTTGGAAATCCCCAATCTGCGCCAAATCGACACCCGCTCCGTCGAGAATCTCATGGGCATGGTAAGCCACGTGCGAATTCAACAATGAACGCAAGCATATTAACCTAACGCCCCGTGCAGTGGTCTTTATTCTCAAAGACATCGCATGCCATGGAACATGGCAAACGACTAGAAAACCTCTCGTGGCGACTGTGGACCCGCGAAACCTTTTGCTGTGCGCCTGAGCGACAAGCATCGTCGCCCACCACCACCACCAGCGTGCCTACCCCACGCCCATATCGCACTCTCTCGCCATCGAACGCGAAATCGAAGGCGGCGACGACCGCTCGCGACATGGCAGTGCCGCCGCTGTCGACCAGCCTCGATTCCGTCTCGTCGGGCGACGCCGAATTCCACCGCACGTCACACATTCCCCAGGCTCGCCCGGAACTGCGACGCAACGAATCCACCGCCAGTTCTCAGAGCCGAGGGAACGCAAAGCACATCACCCCCATCGACCTCCAGAAGATGGTCATCTCGATCAAGGAGACGAATCTGGAGCCCATCGAACTTCCCATGCCCACGCCATCGCCGCGAGCCGACGACCCACCTTCCACGAGTACGCAGAATCTGTCGACACTACACCTCTCCCCACCGTCGCCGCCGTCGCACGACCGGACTTCTCATAGCACCGACTCACAGGCCACACTCCTGATATCGTCGGCGTCGACTGTCCACACCAATGGCTCAGAGCGCTCGAACACTTCACCACCCGTCGGCTCCCAATGTTCCGAGGACAGCTCGGCGACCGAAATGAGCTCCCACAGCATCATTCGTGGCTTTGTGCCGGGAGGAGCACCATCATCGTACCGATCGCAGACCAACCTTGCCTCACAACCGACTCCTATCCTCAAAACATCGCCACAGTACCGGCCAGCTCCGCCGAAGAAGAAAGGGGCCATGTTTACCATCGGGACCTCCTCTGGCGAGGATGAGTCTTCCCTGGACTCGCACATGCACAGAAGCGTCCTCTCAGATAGCCTACGTAACAAAAGCAGTCTTCGTAGCGACTGTAGCAAAAAGCAAACTTCATTCAAGGATGAAGTCGCAGTCAGCAAAGCGGCGGCGGCCGCCGTACGGAACAGTCCGGTCTTCGAAACTGACGACGAGGACGAGGACGTGTCCGAAAGTGCCATTGAAGATGACGACGATTCATCTGACTGGGAAGACTCCGATGATGCCAGCGGCCCGTCATCTGTGAACGAGAAAGATCTCTTCCAACGAGTGGACTCGCGACCGAATCTTACATCACGACGATCACTACTCACTACACTGATGCATGAGCCCGACCGAGCGAAGGCGCTTTCCAACGCCGCATCGCGCTCAACTCCAGCGATCAGGAGATCAAGGACGACGACCCCCAACGGACCATCTGTGGCCACCTCACCAGAGACTGGCTCGCTTGCACCACCCGTGCAACTGGAAATACCAAGGTCAAAACCAATCATAATGACCACATCCAACACACACCAGAATCTGGCCATGTCTCCCCGCACAACTCGACGGAACATGCTCAGCAGCGAACTTACCGAGAGTCTCAGAAAGAACCTTCTATGGGAGCGCCAACACAGGAGTAGTGGAAACTTGACCACGCTCAAGCGACGGCACACATCCACGGATGTGAAAACACTCAAACAACACCCAGAACCCGGGCCCATTCTGTCCCACAAGGACGGAAAGAAGAAATTCAACAATGACTATTTCCATCAAGGCCTGGGAGAATACCACGCGAAGGGCTGGTAATATGACAATTGTTCGACTTGCTTCGATCTTGCGTTTCAGCGAACCGGAACATGACTTTTAGCACACTACGACATGGCGTTTACAGGTAACCAATATCCTCACGGACAGGGTTGGGCTATCGGAAAGTACCTATATTGATATATGGGCAATTCATGGCAAGGAAAAAGGGAAGGGAGAGGGACTTTTGAAATTCACAATGATACCAGCATCGGCATTCTACAGATACTTGACGACGGCCGCAACGTTTCTGCTTCACAATACCATTGCAGCGCAGCCAAAACTAATGCAGTCTGATGAGCGATTATGCGCTCGGCGACTCTATGGCTTGTACATTACACTTGTACCATTACACTTCAGCAACTGCTACTACGGAGGATGACCTGGTCTGCAGGGGGGACGGGTACTTTTGCCCAAAGGCGATATTACTGATGGAATGCGTGGAGGTGGTGGGCCTCGTGGAGAAAAGGAGGCTTTTGCGTGCTTCATCCCAAGTAGTAAAAAACGACAGCCTTTTTGACCTGCGGACGATCTGTCTCACGTTCATCCTGACTTCTCATGTGCACTCACTTTACACATGACATTCTGACTGCATTATTGTCGACATGTATCTTTCCCAACCCTGAGTACTGCATATTGTGCTGACATCTCGGCCGCTATCATGTGAGCAGACCGCCATTACACAGCTGTGTCTTTTGATGCAGGCGTTGAGCGCTGCTGCATGCCGTGCATGGAGTCTTTTACAAAGACCTGCTTGCCACTGGCCGGGATCTTCACCGTGCAGCAGAAGCACACCGACAATAATAATGAGCTACGCGAGCTGGCCCTACCGTAATTGCCGTCTTCACTTCCCGACTTCCTCTTTGACGCGTCCGCACTTTCTGAGACGTCTTCATTGCGGAAATGTGAAGGAAGGTATCACACATTCATTCATGCATCATTGCATTTATTTCATTATTGAACTCTCCGTCGACTTCCTCACCTTCCTTTTTCATTTTATTCCACACAAACTGCAAATCTCCTGATGATTGATGGTTGCGCCACAGCTCCAGCTCCAGCTCCAGCTCTCCTGCGCGTGTTCTCAACGATTCTTGAGTTTCTTACTACACCGCCCCGCAAGTGGTCACAGGGCTTAACTAGGGAGAAGTCGGAGATCGACGAGTGGAGAAGCGAAATAAAAAAATGGAACATGGCATGTGAATTTTTTTTTACAGTGGCCGCTAGAAGGAAAAGAATGCCGCCAGTAGGCTTCGGCGCATTCGAAGATTTTCGGATTTCTAGGTCTGGACTCTGGACTCCAGCGGTCCGGAAAGAAAAACCACTGCCAAGTTTTGGTTCTGCGCCTTCTTTGTGTCGCTGGTGTCGGCCTCTTCACGGTCGGTGGGCGCTACTCATCACGCTGGTCTTGTTATGGCGCCCAGCCATCCATCGGAAGCCGAGGCCATTGTTGTTTTATTATTTACGCCGAACGAGAGAGCGCTCCGTGGCGCTATGAATTTGGAAAACTGCTTGGCCACGTGATCGTTAACGTGACCGGACCTCCGGTTGCACCACCAACACCAACAACCTCGCGTGATCAGTGCCTTTTGAGGACGGTGCGAACGGCGGAAATCCTAATTGCAACTGAGTGAGGAGGAGGCGGGCGCCATCCCGTGAAGAGTAGGAATCCCGTGGAGAATGGAAACCACTTGGAGGATCTCCCATCTCTTGCAGTACCGGCGCTCGTGGGTCACCACGCGCCTGCTCATGTGATGAGTGTGCTGTGCTGTCTGAAACAGTCGACGACAGCGCATACACCACCTGGACTCCCATGCATACCACTGACCAGTGTGCTATAGCAAAAATTGCACCAAAGGCTGTTCGGTCAACACGAAACTTGTTGTTGTGACATTGTCAGGAGCAACGAGGTGAAGTCAAGAAGATTGCTATGCACATCTAATCATTTCGATCTTGACTACTTTGCGCGATGCACAGCGTTTTCAGTGTTTCAGCTTCAGACTGGTTGGATCAAGGTTATCAATCTTGCTTTCGGAGCGACACGCCTTCTCCATACTCTGACAGCCAGCTATATTAATATCGAGATCGCCCAAGAACTCTCACCTCCTCGAGACTGCATCGATCCAGTAGAAAGAAGTGACTTTCGCGCTGGTGCATCAGAAGTCTGCGATGTGCCTGATAATGAGAGTGAACGATGGTTGCATCTATTCGTTGACACGGTTCATCGAGTCAGAAATGCCCATACGACTCGCATCGCTTGCATCGCAGCCCAACTTCCCTGTCATGGTTGTTCGGGCGGACGCATGTAACAAAACCTTCGCAGTAACAACCTTCTTCCTCCGGCTCATCTCCCGCGAAGCCCCAGTCATGATGAAAAAGCTACGTTAGGTCATCTGAACAGTCGCGGATCTTGAATTCGCATGGACATGCTTTCATGCTCTTCGGCATACCGAGCGTTAATTACATACCGAGCGTTAATTACATACCGAGCTGCATACTTTCTTCGCCATCAAGTCAGCTGGGATGGACTGTTCGGTTTCCATCGGCCGGACAGCGAAGCACCTACACCGTTCGTGATGACTCAAGCCCTGGCTCATTACATTACGAGTTTGTCAGGAGTAAGAAAATATTAGATTTGGGGCCAAGACAATTGGCACCACGATCAATACCTGCTCCAAGCTGACTCGGTCTACGAAATAGGATCATCATCATCATCGTGAGAAGGCAAGTCGACGTGTGTTTCCCTTGCATTCGTATACGCATCCCGGAATATCAAAGCCTGCCATTGCCACGTTTCGGTCCGGCCGCGCCGTTCAGGCACCGCCTCCATGCCATGATCGTGGAACTTGAAGACAGCACATGCCAGCCAGAAGATGGCAGCATTGGGCATGTCATCAGTCTCACTTGTTGTGTCCTCGTGATAACACGCCTCGCCCCGCATTTTGCGCTCGTTGCTTCCGGCACTTCTCTTCTTGACGTTGCTTCCGAAAGTCCACATGATGATGACCGGTATCTGTGGCCGGAGTGAGAGAAGAGAAGCGCTACGACGGCCCTACATTCCCCGCGGTAAATAACGTTTAACCGCTTGCTACCCACGGCAGATCATACACTGCGATTAAGCGAGATGGCGGACGGGGGTAATCCCCGTAGACGGCAGCTAGCTTGAAAACGTTAGACGTGAACCTTTTTAAAGGTACGGATAATTCCTTTAGGCAGTACGCTAGCTTTGACTAGTAGATCCCGTTTTAGGGATCACCGCCGTCCGCCATCTCGCTTAATCGCAGTGTAGATGATTGAGCGGGAAGTCGACTGAGTTTGAGCTTGCTTGCAACACACTCCTGTGCGGCGTGAGACCCCACGGGCGGGATCGTATGGCGAAATTCTCGAGTGGCTGGGCTGGGCTGGATGCTTCGGAGCCGGTGCACTGTTCACAGCACAGTCATGTTGGAACTGAAAGTCGCGATCCGTGGAACGATCATTTATTGGCTCCTTCGGTTGGGTATGTGATCGATCGAGCTCATTTTTCCGTTCCTCCACTTGCCGACTGATGAAGGCCATGTGTGCTGAACTTCAGCAGCTGGGAAGAGCTCTAGCAGAATACCGGTGTGCTATCGCTCTCGCCATCTCAGCACTGTCAGAGGGGACTTTGCCGACGGACTTATTTAGACCAAACCTTCAACTAGGGATGATTAAATGACGGCATTCCATATTATGACATGTTATTTATTCATCACGTGATGCATAAATAACTGCAGGAAATATGACTAAGCATTCCTAACCCAACTTCTACGATTCCTTTCTAATCTCTCTACGCGTCTATAACTACTACTACAACGCGATTATATACACTTCTATACGCGCAATCTACTCTATTATATTATATCTTCCTCCCTCAAGCGCGGACGCCCCGAAAACCTCGATATTTCGGTCTATTTTAAGCACTAGAAGCCTACTAGTAAGAACACCGAATAGAGCCGCTATAACTACTACGGGAAAGAGAGAGCAGCGTATATAACACGTTAGCAACACCACCTAGAGGTCTGTAAGGCCTATCTACTTAGTCTTAGCCTTAACTACTATAAGATTAAGTAGCGGATTAAGCAACGCGAGATTCAAATACTAGCAATCGGTCTAGAAGGTATAAAGCTTATATAACGGAAGTTCTCGAAGGGCATTGTTATAAGTAGCCTGTCCTTTAAAGTGTTTAATTTACTATAGTTTAAGGACGCCTTTAACTTACTTAATAACGCCTATACTGTGCCTAGCAGACAGAACGTTACAGACTACCTTTTAAATAAGGTTTATAAGGATATATAGTTAAAGGTAGACCCGATTATCTTTAACTAGCGATACATTAACCTTATCTTTAATAAGAGCGCTAACGTTAACAAAGAACGTGTTATTAACCTCTATACTTACGTACTATATTATAGCGCCTTCTTCTTATCCTCGGAGGTTATTAGGAACGACAACCTTACTATAATATAGTGCGCTTACTAGTTTAGGCGATAAGTAGACAAGATTAAGCTGCGCTATCCGGACTTCTATAAGCGACTAAATGCTATTATAACGGATACCTATACGATAATACGGGCAACTTAGAGCAATATTGCTACGTACGAGCCGTATTCACACCTATTCTACGTACCTTATTAAGCACACTCTCTCTAGTTATCCCTTAAAGATATCTTTAAGAGAATCCCCTTCTTTACGAAGGTCCTCGGCATAGCGTAGCTTATTGTATCTGCCTTCTTACGGTCGCCTCTATAGCTTAGTGTTCTTCGCTAGTATATACGAGAGACTATTAGCAAGACAGTCGCCTTTGTCTTGTTAGTAATTACTCGTTAGGGCACTTAACTAGCCTTATTAAAGAGCGTCCGCAAGGCTAAGCCTACCCTTATAAATTTCAACCCTCCTACTATTAGGGATAAGAAGGATAAGACTAGCAAGCTAATAAAGAAGGTTAGAGATATTGTATAGAATCCAAGCTTCTAGACTAAGCTTAATATAGTTAAAGAGGTTATTTAACCGGTTAGCGAGTGTATCAAAATAGCCGAGTCTAACTAGTACTTTATTCGGTATGTTATTCCTTACTAGTAGAAGATTAAGGCCGCCTAGAAGGCCGCTACTAAAGCTAGTAACTTTATAAAGGAGCACTTCTTCTACTTAGAGACTAAACTAAAGGCATAGATTAACTAGTAGGTTGCTAACTATTACGTTGTTGCTTATCTACTAGATCTAGGCTTATCGGTTACGAAGGACCCTATTCTATACTAGACCGAGTTACAATAGCGTATTACCCTACATAAGTTCATTTAACGTAGGGTATAAGAGGGCAGGCTCTAGCGAGCTATAAGCGAGTTTAATGCCTTCTATAACCGCGAAGGGCCCTTCTATAAGGATGCTAAGTGCTAGATATATATAAACGATCTAGCAACCTTCTAGCAATTCATTCAGAGTAAGGCTACAACACTCGTACTAATAGCTATCCGCCTCGCTCGTATAGTAGCGTCTTTAGTGCCTTCCGAGCGCTTATTCTCGGTACTAAATCTTATTTATACGGACACCTGTAACCGACTAGTACCCGCTAAAGTAAATAAGCTACAGTATATCTATATCAATAAGCGTATACTACACTACCTACGTAAGGAAGAGACACTAGAAGAGGCTATTAAAGCGCTCGAAGAAGCACTCGTTACTATCGGTCTATATAAACAGCCAAACGAGAACCTGCTGTCTAACGAGCGTATATCGATTGCAGCTATAATCTAACTAGCTAATTAGAAGCCGAGAAACACCTATCAATAGTTGAAAGTGTGTCTAATCGACGTATCTCGGTCGATTAAGTGCACTCGCGAGTTAGGGTTTAGTTAGAATACGGATTTAGGAAGCGGGCTTTTTAGTATATATTTAGGGCATTGCACTACTACCATTTTATTATACTTTATCTTCATACTTTACACGCTTATTATATACATTAAGACCTTTCATTTGCGCTATTTAGTATATCTATATATAGTGTAGTTAGTATGTTATGCGTATAGAGGGCTATTAGCTTTCCTAATTCCGTCCTCTCGGCGGAGCTTCGGAGGTTAGACGGGCTTTGCCGAGGCAGGCTTAGCAGTATAAAGCTAATTAGTTACTACTAAACAATACGATATTTCATTACCACATTCTATTATAATATATTGCGGCTAATTTTAGAATTATAGAACTCGATACTGCGATTTTTTTAGTGCAAGAATTAATACATTTGCATCGCTATATAGTGTATATTAATTCGGTGAAGTATAGGGGCAGAACGCCGAGATAGCGCCTAACCCTTAGGGTCCCTAAAATATCGCCCCTATATATTCACTTATAGTAGCTGCTATTATAGGACTTCCTACAGGTGCATAAAATATCCGGATTAGGCTTAGCTTAAATGACTGTCATCTATTAGCATTAACCCTACCTTTAATAGTAATGCCGTACATAGATGTAGAGGAAACATGTGTGTAATTAGCCTAGGATGTCCTCCTACTACAACTCTAAGATAATACAGTTCTTATTAGTCTAATAATAACTTGTTATTAACTAAACGTAGTACGGTAGCAACGCACAGTAGTACCTCTGTACTGTATTCTAAGCAGATCTCTATCCGTACGCGACGCCTCCGCTATTATTTCCGCATTTCCCTAGAGCGGACTCGGCGGAGTAAGTTAAGGCAAGTCTTTATTAGAACCTGTTTTGTTGTTTATTGCTTCTATCTGCTGCCGTCTTTCTTGTTTCGATCTGCTCGATAGACTTCGATACTCATTAACGTGCAAATTAGAGCTCGTCGACTTGTAGAATAGTATATATATGCGCGCGCTATCCTTAGATTTGTCGTATATGTTAGGAGTTTTAGTCAAACCTAAATGGAGTTATAAGCATAGCGTTTTACTAGTAATTACTAGGCAATAAGCCACCCGCAATCCTCTAGTTTAGTAGCGTTTAGAACCGCTCGGCGTAGTAACGAATTGGGTTAAGAAGGGCGCCTCTCTCGAGCCTATCGGTAAAGCGGCTATTTAACTATTATAGAAGCAGCAATTTTGTAGTAGAAGAGACTATTATAGACACCAAGAGTTGTTACTATAGAAGAGACTATTATAGACACTAAGAGTTGTTACTATAGATATGCTATATAATTACCGCCTTCTACGACTATATCGGAAAGCCTAGCTACGCTAGTTACTATCTCTTCGACCTCGTTATTGCTTAGTACGTTATCTACGAGCTATTAACTTACTAGGCTTACTAGCGGTTAACTAGCGGTTACTATGTGTTCTTATACCTCTTATCTCTCGTCTAACTCGCTCGTTACTAGGCAGGTTATTAGCGGCTTCGTCTTTCGAGTCGTCTATTATCTAACTATTTAGTCGCCTAGCCGCTCGTTCGTAATCCTTATCTCGTATGTAGCTTATTGTCGTATCTATAGTATGCTAGTTATTAGGGCTAAAGAGGCTACACGTAATTAGTATATAACTAGGCCGAGTAAAGCTAGGGTCTCGATGCCTTAGGTAGGGCTTAGCGCTTAGCGTTAGGCTAACTCTCCTACCTTCCTCCCTCTCCTTCTAGATCCTTATCGAATACTACTCGTACCTACTACTACCCTATCTACCTGCTAACATACCCTTCTTATATAGTATTCGATCTACCCTTTAAGGGTAGCAGCTAGATAGTCCTTATTTCAAGCTTTTAGCGGTATAGCTACGAATAAGACTAATCTAACTATATTGCGCCCGAAGAACGGGACCTATACGTACTATTCTATCGAAACAACCGTACTAATCATTAAGCAAGGCCTTCTATACGGCCTATTATACTAAGTTAAGTATACTAAGCCGATATCTACTAATTCCGCTATATCCGTATCTTAGGGGCTAATAATACATTATTAGTGTCGCCCCTTATAATAGCTAGTTTATTACGAAACAACAACCGTGCTGCCGCTAGCAGCGCTAGCAACGACAACGCTAGTAGCACAGTGCCTGCTAAAGTGCCTCCTACTAAAGAGCCTACCGGAGAGCCTGTTAAAGAAGAACCTATAGTTCTAGGTAATAATCTAGAATTGCCTATCGACGATATTCTTAACAATATTGTTAACCGTCGATATAGCTAACTAGCCTTTAGCCCCTAACTAGTAGGGAGACTCTAAGAAGCTACCTAAAACAGGCTTACTGCCCTACGTTAAGAACAATAGCTAAAGGATAACCTCCTCGAAATTCGCCGCCTTTAGGAGGCCCTAATAACTAACACTAAGCCGATAGTAGGGCCTTCCTTACTATTAGTCCTAGTCTAGAAGAAGGATACTAAACTCAAGGACTGTACCGTATTTAATAGCTCTAGTCGAAAGCAATATAACGACTATATTCGTAACTGTAAGCTTAACTAACGAAATGTACTAAGGGCCCTACTAGACGACTATTCGCTAGTCGTCTATACTATACAATACATTAATAGAGACCTAAAGCGTACCTAGGATAACTACTTTGACTCCCTTACTAATCAGACCGCTGTTTAGTGGCAAAACTATAAGACTATTATGCTAGACACCCTTAGAAACCCTATACTAAGGCAACAACACGCTTAGGACTAATACCTTCGAGCTAAATAAAAGACTAATTAATCGGCTCGCTTATTTAAGGCCTATTTAAAGACCCTCGAAGACGATTTGCTAGCTAAGACCGACTCTATCTAGATTTCCGAAATACGCCCTAAATTGCGATAGGAATTAGTCCTTAAATTGGACCGTCGCCGTGTATTCGAATAGACTAATCTAACGCGCATTTAATTCATAGTCGAAGTGGAAATAACCGAACGGGCTATTTAGCTCTAACAGCGACTAGAATTAAGGATCCGACTAGCTAGTACTAACCGTAGCAACCGTAGTAGCCGCTAAGGAAACCAAGGTTCCTACTAGGACAACAATGCTAACAATAGGAATAGTAACGATCGTAGAAGAGGCCGTAGCCGGCGGCTATATAGAGGAGGCCGCGATAGGGGCTATAGAAGGGACTCGTATCCCTATAATACTAACCGCTCGACTAATAATAGTAGTAACAATAGCTACGGTAGTCTACTAACCGGGTTAAAGTGCTTTAATTGTAATAGTACTAGCTATCTACTAGGCTAATGCGATAAACCTAAGGACTAGGCCCGAATCGACCGTACTACCGCTAAGCACCGAAAGCACCTCTTAGCAGCTAACGCTACCCCTATAGGCTAACCTTCGAAAAAAGAGTAAGCGCCGCACTAACTGTTAGCCTCGTACGGCGTAAGACTATCGACATTGTGCTAGCTATTACACGTACCTATCTTATATCCGGGCCCGATACTAACTATAAGACTAAGGTTATACTAGATTTAGGAAATTCAGTTAGCGCCCTTATTAGCTATCGCCTAGCTAAGCAATTAGACCTTCGACAACTGCCTAGGACTAACCTACTAACCCTTGCTTAGTTTAATAACGCTCGGCACTTGACCTATAGGGCCTACTATGTCTATATAGCCCTAAAGGACGACCTCGGCAATAAGCGCCTACTAAACTTTACTGCCTACGCGGTAGACATAGACAGCCTCCTATCTGAGATTGTTATTAGTAACCCTGTTCTAAGTACTATACTGTAGTTATAGAC
>NW_006921532.1:8433749-8437084 GCF_000340215.1 Pseudocercospora fijiensis CIRAD86
CTAACAGTCGACCTATAAGGCGATAACGATAAGCCTATGCCCCCTAATAGCATAGATCCTGATTAGCTTGCTCGCATACCGGAGCCTATTCGAGAAACCTATATTAATATGTTTAAACACTACTTGGCATCGATATTGCCTATATTTAAAGAGACGGATTATAAGATTAATATTATAGCAGGCAAGGAGGTCCCTTTTAGCCCCCTCTACAACCTTAGTAAACGAGAGCTTGCTATATTACGTAAGTACCTAGAGGAAAACCTAGCTAACGGTCGCATTCGGTATAGTAACAGCCCTGCTAGCGCCCCTATCCTATTCGTACTAAAGAAGGATAGTAGCCTACGTCTATATATTAATTATCGTAGGCTTAACGCTATTACTATTAAAGACCGCTACCTACTTCCTCTTATTAATAAGACCCTCGATCGCCTTTCTAGTGCTTACTACTATACTATATTAGACATTAAGGACGCCTATTACCGCATCTGTATCCGTAAGGGCGATAAATGGAAGACAGCCTTTCGCACTCGTTATAGGCATTTCGAGTACTTAGTTATACTATTCGGCTTAGCTAATGCCTCTACAACGTTCTAGTCCTATATCAATCGGGCCCTTTCGGGCCTATTAGACTATCTCTGTATAGTTTACCTAGATAACATCCTAGTTTATATATACTTACCTAACATTACGGAGTACTAGGCTATAGTCCGCAAGGTGCTCGATCGCCTACGAGCCTATAGACTATATTGCAAGCCTTCTAAATACACCTTTGCTACTAAGGAGGTATCCTTCCTTAGCTTCCTCGTATTAACTAAGGGTATTAAGGCTAATCCTAACCGGATTAAGACTATTACTAAGTAGCTAACGCCTACTAGTATTAAGGAGCTTCAATTATTCCTAGGTTTTACTAACTTCTATCGTCGCTTTATTAAGGGCTATTTACGACACGTAATGCCCCTAACTAAGCTTACTAAAACCAAGGCCAACCCGACTAGAGAGTTTAAATAGACTAATAGAGCACAAGCTACTTTTAACGGTCTAAAGTAGCGCTTTACTAAAGTCCCCTTATTATACTATTTCGTGCTAAACAAGCAGATCCGAATTGAGACTAACGCTTTACAGTTCGCTGTATCGGCTATTATGTCCTAGCAATCAGATAATAACTATTACTAGTACCCGATTGCCTTCTTCTTAAGGAAGATAATCGATGCTAAGCGTCGCTACGAGACCTACGAGCAAGAGCTCTTAGCTATTGTCGAGGCCTTCAAGTACTAGAGGCATTACCTCGATAGGGCCTAATATACGATATAGGTCTATACAGACTATAACAACCTCCGTAGTATTACTAAGGTTACTAGAGTTATAGGTCGATAGGCTAGATAGGCCGTCTATCTCGCTAGGTTTGATTTTGATATATTATATTAGCTAGGCGTAAGCAACCCTACTAATAGCCTATCGAGGCGACCTAATTACGATAGCGGGACTTAGCAATCTATTAATTTATTGTTTCCAACCCTATAGTATAAGATTGCTATAGCCCGTATTGTTAATAAGCAAGCGTAGGATAAGCGGCTTACCGGACTCCGCGACGGCTTAAAGTATATTAATGCTCTTACTATATTAACAGTGCGTATTAAGGACATAGATAGGAGAAGTTATAATAACTCCCTAGTCGATATCGCTATATATAGTAACAGCGATAGCACTACTATAGTTAATCCGGCTACTAGTGCTATTAGATATATATAATACGTACCTCGTTTAATAGCGAGGGTACTATTGAATAACCTTGCAAATAGGGATAGTTAATCGTTTATAGATAAGCTGTTACGGGCTTAGCAGAGGGACGCCTTTGCTACTAAACGTATAGACAAGCTTGTAAGTAGGCGAAAGACTCGATCTAGTAAGAGTAATTAGTCGATCGACGACAAAGGTTACTTAAGGTTTAAGGGCAGATACTATGTCCCCGCTAAACAATCGATTAGATAAGAACTTCTTAAGCGATACTATAATAGTAAGCTTGCCGGTTACTATAGTATAGAGAGGTCGTACGAGCTACTATCGCGTACATACTACTAGCTAAATAGTAAGCGGGACATAAAGGACTACGTAAACACGTATGCCGTATATTAACGAGTTAAAGCACTAAAGCACTTACTATTTAGCGAGTTGTCTTCACTCCCTGTTCTAAAGAAGCTATTTGCTAAGCTTACAATAGATTTCATTATAGGCCTTCCGCCTGCTAAGCATAGGGGAAGCAAGGATATATATAATGCTATCCTAGTTGTCGTAGACCGGTTTACTAAGGGCGCTCGTTACATTCCTACCCGAAAGGATTGGACAGCTATTAACCTAGCTAAGGCGCTATAGACTAATATCTTCTGTACCTATTAGGGAACCCCTAAGGGGATAGTCTCCGATAGGGGCTCGATATTTATATCGCACTATTAGAGCGAAATATGCCTACAGCTAAGACTAAAGCATCGGCTATTAACAGCCTTCTATCTATAGACTAACGGTTAAACAGAGAGACAGAATGCTACCCTATAGTAGTACCTACGCAGCTATATTAACGAGAACCCTAAGGATTAGATCAATCTCCTATAACTAGCCGAATTTGTATATAACAATAGTATCTACTTATCTACTAAGGTGTTACCTTATTTCGCTATAATAGGAAGCAACCCTACGCTACTATAAGACCCTCTATCGCTCGAGGTCGAGCGCAAAGAAAGGGAAGCGGGTCAACCTAAGACACTAGCGGCTATTAAGAGGGTTTAGAAGATGCGAGAAATCTATACTAAGATAGCCGAGAAGTTAACAAAGGCTTAAGAGTACTAAAAGACCTACTATAACAAACACTACCTTCTAATAACCTTTAAGTAAGGCGATATAGTTATGCTTAGTATAAAGAACCTCTACATCCGCAAACACCTATTACCCGATAGCAAAACAAGGCCTAAGCTCGCACTAAGATACATTAGCCTATTCCGCATTCGAGAACCGAAGGGCATACAGGCCTACTAGTTATAGCTCCTACTATACTACACTATCTATAACACCTTCTATATCTCCCTCCTTAAACTATACTACTACCGCGGAGACCCTAATAATAAAGCGCCTACTAAGTTAGAAGAAGTCTTAGCTAATAGTGAAGAACTGTAGTCTATAGAACGTATCCTGCAGTACCGGACTAGGAAAGGCAAGAAGGAATACCTCCTAAGGTAGTAAGGCTATTTACCTAAATAGGACTCGTAGGAAGCTAAAGGATCCTTTAAGGATATAACCGAAGTGTTAGATGAGTATTAGACTAGCGTAAAGAACAAGAAGAAGGC